>NW_022280184.1:170349-396317 GCF_004355925.1 Anarrhichthys ocellatus
ACACACACACACACACACACACACACACACACACACACACACACACAGTTACACTCACCTGAATCCATCGTATTCTCTTGGTGTTCACGCTAACACACACATTTAATACTCAGTTACCACATTTCTGGCCCGATAGAAGCCAAATAATGTTGTCTGCATCCAACCGATTTGTTCGGAAAAGTAAACAACCATCACTGATACAAGAGAAATGCTCACATCACAGAAAGAAAATCTTGAATAGCAACAAAAGAAACATGATTTCAAACTGCAGTTCCTTAACTATAAAGTGGGGGTTCATAAATGCTAAAGAACAATATCACTCTGAGCTTTCTGAAGTTCATGAACCACCCGTTCTAGATGTCAAAGTTGCATAATAACAACAGAGTGCGACTTGATAACCACTGGTGAGTGGGTGCAAACTTGCATCAATTGTTTTCAACTAAACCTGCTGCTGCTGCTCATATAGAACATATACAATATTCGTATACAACATTTGATACATGTCACAGAGAAAACACATTACCGGTTTCTGAGCCTGTTGGTCCACTCTGCTCCCATATCGAGACTAAAGGATTGAATTAGAGAGTTCCTCTCTCTGTTTATTTCAACCTGATGAATACACCTTCATTCTGTTTGTGCTCTCCGCGTTCCTCTTTTAGAGATCTGCTCAGTCCCCTCTGCCTCTCAACCACGCTGTTGTGGCTGGGGCACAAGACCGGCAGGCAGGTTTCTCTGCTGAGAGGTCGTATTGTGTGCGAGACCCCTCCCACCCAGTCACTCCCCCCTAACTCCCTTACCTTTAGAAGGTGACCTGATCTGATGGCCTATTTGGGAGCTGACCGGTGTATTTCTTCGTCCCTATGAAAAGCCAATAGTTTGATATGTTTTAAGTCGACAGTTGGTATCCAAGAAACCCACGTCACCTTTTTGTGTTCTCTCTTTAGCCCTTTTTTCCCTTCTATGGACTGAAAATAAAATTTTGGTCCTTCTCTAACAAGCCCAAAAAGAAACTTTTTACTCGTATGTCATACATCAATAGTCCTAGAAAGAGTCCATACCGTGGCTGAGGCCTTTACGATGGTCAGACAGAGGAGGGTACGCTGGAGACTCCAGCACTTCCTGGAGAGAACAAAAGTGAGCAATTTATTATATATCCCAGTCTTTAAAAAAAATGGCCGGTAGAAGTACTGCACGCCAGCACTGAGGGACCTCAGTGTGATTACTCAAAATCAAGTTGAAGTAAACACTGCCCTTATCTCATTTTGTATTGATTGCTTTAATTTCCTGTGTTCTCATTGAGTCTGTGAATACTTTCTCAAAACTCGTGCGGCATGCAGGCCAAGAAGATATTACAAAATCTAAATCAAAACAACCCACAAAGGCACGCATTTAATTGTTACATTTGTTAGTGTGATGGAGTTTGAATGATTTTTGAATTGTTCTAAGTTAGCCCTTGGAATGAAGTGTATTTTAGTAGTTTTAACACTCTACGTGTACACACACATTAAAGTTGAGTGAGCCAGTGGGCCTCTGAAACACGTAAAGGTCTACCACCTGCTCCTCTCTTCCAGCTAACCAGCTGCCCTGCTTGTCCGCTGCATCTATAAGGACCCCATAATACGGTAGTATGGAAACTAAGTGTCAGCTACCCAGAGAGCCCCTCCTCCTCCACACACACACACACACACACACACACACACACACACACACTCACACACACACACACCTATACACACACTTATCTATACAGCCAATTACTACTCCCACATGTTTGTCTTCTGGAAGACCCCTCACTGCCAGTCTGCCTGTGTGTCTGTTAATTGTGGCTACATGAGAGCAACAAGCCACATTGTGAGCCACGCAGACTTCTGCACTCGCACACACACGCTTAAATACAGCAGATTATTATCAAGGTGGATCATAACAGTTTTGTTGTCATTTAAGAATAATGTTCAATAAAATGACTGACAAGCAACCTCTTCCCCCAAAGGACTTACCCCTGTGTGGCTATATAGTAGAAAGCCGCTCCGATGTGCTGGTATCTGCGTGGGGAAGGCGGCGGTCGTCTGATCGGGATAAAGGCTCTCGAGGTCCAACTCCACGTCCGAATCCCCAAACTCTGAGTCCAAATCCTGGCCTGAGTATTTGTCAAGGGCTAGGAGTGACGTGGAGGCAGCATCTGCGCAAAATCAGAAACAATTCTAACCCCTTTGTGGCCTGTGTTGAAAACGGTTTCTCCCAGTGCAGGTCAAGAATTTGAGAAAACTCCAGATCCACGTTAAGGCGCACAGGGTCCACACCCACACGAGGACCCTGTGCTGTTTACAGAATGTGGGGAAGTAGAGGTGAGTTGTAAAAGTTGAAAAACGACTAGTTTTACCTTTCTCTATGTGTTTTTTTTTTTATCTCTCTTTATCCATCCTCTCTGTGTCACCTTGATTCTGTATCGCCATCCTTGATACAAACTCTGACTCACACACTCGAGGCTCTCAGCAGCGTGCTCGCTTAAAACACACACAAACAAGCCTTTCCTATACCCTCCCACATAAGTGCAGGCTTTGAGTGCCACTGCGGAGGTTTTACTCTGAAAAAAACAGGATCATGAATGAACTTGGTATGCTGTTTGTGTGTGAAAGGGAGAGAGAGAGAGAGAAAAAAAAAAGAGCGTGTACTTACATTTAGTCATGAATAGGAAGACATTTTTAGAGGTGTGTGTATGCTTTGAATTGAACACCCAATTTAATAAGTAACCGATAAATGAATCAGTAACCAAAGTGAAGCCGATAACATGAGGTGAAGTGACCAAGTGTGAGCAACATTTGTTAATTTCATGAAATGAGAAGCAATGATTGTAATAGAAATAAACATATCTGTTGCCAATGGCCACCTATTCATGAATGTATGTAATACAAAAGTATACAATCTCTTTTTGACAGTTTCCATGTTGTATTTAAACACAAAAGAGAGCACTGTAGTGTTATAGAGTGCAAGTGTGTGGGGGAGGGGGGGGGAGGGGATTCCTTTTCATTTTAGAAAAACTTTTGTTATCAGCATAATTCTAATCAGATTATAGCAGTGGTGGGCCGTCAGGGCCAGCTAAGCCTTCTCTGCTGGCCTAAACAGAATCACAAAGTTATAGCTATTTTATAATTTAATAATTTTTCACAAATACACTACATGTATTATCATTTTTTTCCCCATCATTTTATTTTCTCATTGCACAGCTCCCGTCTTCCTCTGTTGCTCTACTTCTAGCCTGCAGCGCTGCTTCCAGCACACCTTGTTTTAAGGAGAGCTTTTATCCAATCAGATTCAGCCCCTATGTCTAAGGAGAGAGGCCCGAGGTCCTCTAGGTAGACTTTGCAGATTAAAGTATATGAGGACAACATTGTTGATTGTCATAGTCTTCAACCAATCAGATCTTTAGTTTGACATGTTGGGCGTATTGTTTGACGTGCGACTGGCACCGAGGTAGCCTTCTAAGTACGTGCATTAACTGTGCCGTGATTGGTCAGCGTCAGCGTGACTTTTGTCAAACAGAAAGCTAGCTAGCAGATCTTAGTATTTAATAAGAGCTCAGGTTGAAACATATGTAAGAGAAGTTATGACATTTTTAGCATTTTGCTTGGTGTAGATTCTTTTTTTTTTTTTACCTAGCTGTGTTTTTTTAACACTCAATGGCTGAACTAGGAGAAACGGATTTCTGGAGAAGGATATTTCCAGAAAAACTGGACATCATATCAAAGGGTCGACAGGGCAGGGCAGCCCTGACCCAGCATGGAAAAGGATTTGTACGAATGGTATTTCTGGCTGACAGCGTTGGAGAAGCGTTGCACATTTTATGGCTAAGAATGCATTTCATTTGCAACTGAGCTCTTGGTGTTTGGAGCTGTTTGGAGCTGTTTGGAGCTACGCTATGCTAACCAAGGCAGCTACACGACAGGACAAGCTACATGCTTTTGAACAGCAGCTGTGGTAAGTCAACTGCTTTTGCGTTTTTATATCTGCAGTAGCAGTAGCAGTATCGTGTCATTTTTATGAATAATATGAATGGCTCGTGCTCTAGCGCTGTAGTGTTGCTGGATTGATTTGTTGCTTTGTTGTCATATACAGATATGACAACAAATATGTGACTGGTTCTTGTCATTGTGTTAATTACATTGATTTGGACTATATGCATTGTACGTTAATTACGAAGCATCCCGTCATGCGCGGGGTTATTGGCCGGACAATTGAATCCGTTCGGGCTGTTGTTTCCCCGCTAAGCTAGTTAGCTTAGCCCCCCTGAAGACACGTGCGCAGTGTTGCCAACTCATCAGTAAGGAAAGTAGCTATTGGCTGTCCTAAAAGTCGCTAGAAGTCGCTAAATGACGTCATCGCCTAATTTGCATAATTGTAATGAGCGCTGTAGGAGAGTGGCGGGAACAGCGGCGGCTTTGCGCATGCGCGATTCATTTGCACACGGAGAGTGTGGGTCTCATTCTGCAGCTGTGACTGCTGCGCGAGGGGCTTTCACGTCAGAGTCAAAACACCAGAAAAGTCTCCAACAACACCAGAAAAAGTAGCTAGATTTGTCGCTAGTAGCTTTTGACAAAAAAAGTCGCCATGAGGGTTTGGAAAGTCGCCAGATTTAGCGAGAAAGTCGCCAAGTTGGCAACACTGCACGTGCGGTGCCGCCGCCTCAGCTGTTTTTTGTTATTGTTCCGGGTTCAAAAGGTCACAGCCCGTTGTCTGTTCGCAGTCCATCGAAAATATTATATTTCTCACAATTTAAGCTTCTGCATTTTCCAAATGCACTAGTATTATTCAAACATATTGTTCGGTTCGTAAGCCTCGCACCGAACGGTTTAATACGAATACATGATGTTACACACCTAGAAACAAATAACCGTAGCTGTGGGATCATAATGAGCTTATTAGGAGATGGCTCAGGTGCAGTAGGACAGCACAGAAGGCCCAGGTATAAAATGCACGGCCCGCCACTGGATTATAGTTATTTTTGAAAGAAATGTGAGAATGTATAAATCACTGGATAATCCCTACTTTCCCAAAGCAGTTGTAATCAATATCAGTATTTTCCCACAACTTTAAAGCAGAATTGATGCAACTTGAGGCAGCGTAAAAAGCTATAAACACAACACTGACATGTTTTCAACATTTGGGGTTAAACTTGCTAGCACTTGGCTACTTACACATCTTGCAGACACAGAGCAACAAGAGCAACATTAGCCAAATAGAGTCCAAATAGAACTTGAGTTTTTGACCACCTGACGAATGTATTCTTTCCATTTTTAGCTTTGTTTTGGTCTCCACCAACTCCTGAGAGAAAGGTTTGTAACTTTAGCTGCTAAATGCTCCAATATATTTACTAGCTAGTCGCTAACTCTGTCTGTCTGTTGTTTGGTGCTAACCAAACAACAGACAGTATATCAGAGCTGAGAGAGTATATCAGAGTCAGTATATCAGAGCTATTTTGCTGAAACAGCTGCCCAAGTGACCCATTTCACATTCTATATAGTTATCTAATGTTATTCGAAGAAATAATATTTTGAGTAGCTTGAAATTGGGAAAGATAAAAACTATCGTCCACTAACTCATGCTAATTAATACATGCTTCTTCTGTCCGGGTGTGATCAAAGTGTACTGTTTTTTTTGTGTGAGTGTATATGTGTACCTGTGTGACTGAGGGCCTCAACCATCATATGAATGATCTCCTCCTTCAGAGGGCTGTTGATGTTAGCAGCGTAGTGGGGAGCACAACAGCCGCTGTGGTCGCGTAGCCGCAGATCACTGATGGAGAAGTTTAAAGACAGAAGACAGTTTCAGGCATTTAAAAATGTGTTTCCTTTGGCAGATGCATTTCCATTTGGTGTGTTAGTGTGGTGCGGAGTATTTTCATTCAAGAATCAACCTCCTTTGCATGCTGGTGGTGAAAAAGTTTGTGTGTCTATTTACTTTTCCGTACAGTATATCAAAGCGTGCATGAATGTGTGTTTTCTTACGCCGAGAGTCCCAGTAGTTCCTTGACCACTTCCACAGGTCTGTGTTCCCATGGTAACAGTGCAGCCATGCCCTCGAAAAGATCAACGTCCCTAACAGCAAGCATCACAGCCGTCACACCGTCGCTGTTGGGAACATTCACATCCACCCTGTCTGCCTGAGCCTGAGACAAGCAGACAGAGAAACATATTACAAACATGAAGAATACATGGAGCTCTATAGAATGTAGTTCGGAGTATCATACAAAGTGCTGAGGTCACAAAAGGGGGAAAAACGCACCATACATCCTTTGCATAGCTTTGGTTTGTGGTCTCTTGAAATTTATAACTTTTTCTTGTTTTATTCACATCCACCGCAAACACATGTTTTAGTTATTATTTAAAGCTCTTGACAGCTTGATTTAAAGTCTTAAGTATTTCTCTACAACATGACATATTCATGAATTTGTGTTGATCAATACGGAAGCCTTGAGCGGCAAGTGAGAAAGGAAAAGGTGAGCCTGTGTTTAAATACATTTTAATTCATTAAATATAAAAAAGAGAACATATATACATGTTTTCTTTAATCTTCTCTTTTGTCTCTGTTGATGTTGGTATACTCATTTTGGCCACAGGGGGCTGAAGGGGTAGTGGTGCACTTCAGAAATACCGAAATGAGTATTGCAACAACAAAGGACACCTGACAATTAAAAAAAGTCGACTCAGAAAATAAATGACCAGAATTTGTTTTTTTCTCACTTGCCTCTCAAGGCTTCCATAGCAATAAATAAATAAAATTTAGGAGAAAAAACATTGTTAGTCAATATCTATAAAAACATCAGACGTCAAAGCTTAGTTAGTCTACCTCAACAGGGCTGTCTGGGTTTGATCAGAATTGATTGACCAAACCCAGCCAGCCCATCAACTGTCATCAGATTCTGATTCAAATGCTGCTCCATCCTGATTGGTGCCCGGAAAACCATGACATACCAGTGAGAAAAGCACAAAAACGAACCCTAACCCTAACCCTAACAAGCAAACAAACGAAATAGCAAACCAACTTTAGAAATGTCTCATGTGAAATACTAGAAAATCTTGTGTTCCTGTATGACCTCATCACTAACCGTACAAAGGTGATTGAGCAAATCTGGTTTCAGGGCCTTTAAATTATCGTTTTGATTTTAGAAAATTCATTAAATTCATTACTTGAACACCTAATGAGAAATCAATGTGATGCAGCAGTGAATACAGTTTGGCGGCATACAGATATAAAGCACAGAATCACACGTTATTCACATGGTGCCTCATTGGATTATACCCATTGTCTGAATGAAAAGCACCTGATGGTATGTCTCACCAGTAGTGGGCCGTCAGGGCCTTCAAGGCCTTCTCTGCTGGCCTAAACAGAATCACAAAGTTATAGCTATTTTATAATTTAATATTTTTTCTTAAATACACTACATGTATTGTAATTTATAAAAATATTTTTCCCATTATCTTATTTTCTCATTGTACAGCTACTGTCTTCCTTAGTTGCTCTGCTTCCAGTGCAACTTGTTTTAAGTAGAGCTTTTATCCAATCAGATTTCACCTCTGTGTCTCTAGGTAAGAAGAGAGGCCCGAGGCCTGCAGACTCACAAGTGAATCCCTTTGCAGTTTAAGTGAATGGGGATGATATTGTTGATTGTCATAGTGTTCAACCAATCAGATCTTTAGTTTGACATGTTGGGCGTATTCTTTGAAGTGCCAGAGCCTGCTAGCTGGCCTATAGCTACGTTAGCATTATGTGCAGCTCAGTTTTCAGGTGCAGCTCTGCAGTGAGGTGCAGCGCGTGCTGTGATTGGTCAGTGGGCGAGCACGTGACTATCGTGAAACGAAACTTAACAGCAGAGGCTTAGTCGGAGAAGTGAGAGTTCAAATTGAAAGATATGGAAGAAATTATGACAATTTTTGCATTTTGCTTGGTGTTTTTATTTTTTTTTTAACCTAGCTTTGTTTTTTTAACACTCAATGGCTGAATAAGGAGGAGACACTGATTTAGTGGCGGATTTAGTGGCGGAGTTACTGACAACGCCTTTCTCAAGAAAGGACATTTCAGGAAAAAGCTGTGCATCGTAAGAAATGGTCAGTCAACCCCACAGCTGGCAGCCCTGACTCAGCCAGGAAAAGGATTATGAACGGTATTTCTTGCTGACAGCATCGGAGAAGCGTTGCACATTTTATGGCTGGGAATTTGTTTCATTTTAACTGAGCTCTTGGTGTTTGGAGCTACGCTAACCTGGGGACACCATAGCATTTGAAAACTTTTGGAGAGACTCAAGTGGATCTACAACTCAACGAACACGTTCGCAGGGAAACAGCTCCAGAACCACGGCCCGGTGTGTGGTCTGTGTCGGCCGGCGGGCGCCCTGGCGGAGGTGGGATCCCGGCCCTGCTGCGAACCTGCCGCAGCAGACCGGCGAAATACAACTGGGGAGGCTCGTCTGTCATCACTGGCGTCCATGAATCGAGAAGGACTTCTTACTGGAACTGAAACGATGTACTGGGATTAATAAAATCTTTAATTTTCGTTAAGTGACAAACTGCGTTTGTTTTTTTACATAGTAACGTTACTGTTCATTTGTCTATCGTGTCGTTTTTATGAATAATATTTGAATGGCACGTGCTCTTGTGTGGTGGAATGCGTGGACCCGCTGCAGGTTTGCTGGATTGATGTGTCATAATGAGGTTATTAGGAGGTAATTCAACTGTAGTAGGACAGCACAGAAGGCCCAGGTATAAAATGCACGGCCCGCCACTGTGTCTCATATTTCCAGTTACACAAGGACATCAGGAGATGTTTATGTCCTTAGCTGAATAAAAAACTCAGGGATACTGGTTAATGTGTAAATTCTCAATAGAATCAAATGTAGTCTCATCTTACTTTAAAAGGGATCACAGTGTGATCTCCCCTGTGTTACAGGTAAGTAAAATGTTTGTTTTCAACATGCCCCCATCAACCCCAAGGGGGTGCAGAGGAGTTACGTAAACAGCAAGACTCAGGTCACATGGGTCCCTCCTGTGCATGAACACATGTTGTTATTGACAGGAAGAATACAGCCTGTCTGACAAACATCGCTCACCTGAAGTGATGGTGAACAACGGACAGAATGTCATATCTGTTAAGGTAAAACCGGTAATTATCATGACAATAGGTGTACCCATCCCTACCTCAGTCATGCCTGTGCGACATGCTGTGATAAGTGGACTGGATCCTTCCTCCTCCTCATCTTTGGTGTCGGAGGCCTCCGGCTCCACCCGGCACTCTTGTCTACGGCTCATAACCGGGACTTCTTCGTTTCCCTCCAGCTACTCTCTCTTCAGCACCTCATCGACACTACTGTTCTCTCGTCTCTCCTCACTTCTCTCCATGGTTCTCAGGTTGTCAGACGGATCTGTGTGAAGTGCAGTGTCTAAGCCGGAGGTCAGAGATGACTTGACCCTTTTTTTATTTTTATTGCTGTTATAAAAAAAAAAAAAAAGACGAAATGAATGATTACCTTTAAACGCTGCGCCGAAGTGTGTGATCCGGTTCTTTCAGCTCGGTGTCTTTGCTGGTCTGTGTGTTTGTGTGATCATCACAGTGATGTAAGTCTCTAAAGATCTAAGGACAACACAGACAGAGGGCGTGATAGGAACTATTCTATCACATTATTACTGCTGGTGAGTCGCAATAATATACATCACTGTGCCAGTCCATCAATGCATCAATGTGACTGCTGTCCCACACATTTATGGTTTGGTTTCTCAAACAACCACACACAGTAGTCAACATGTCATTGCATTATGCTCTGCATTGATTGATTTATTCAGTCATTCTTCACTAGCAGTAGTTGTGCCATGCCTCCTTTACCTCTTGTCTGTCTTTGGCTGTACAAAAGTAAAGGCAACAATGTCAAAGAAATAATCTAAGAAAAATAGTGCAATATATTCATAAAGAATAAATGTCTGTAGGCCTTCATTTTGTGATTTGGAGGTCGAAAAACATCAAAACGTGACTAAATTTGGTTGTAAAGTCAGAGTTTATCAGATGTCTAGATTACATATAACCGTTGTTCAACAGTATTCTAATGAGGGTATTTATTTTTTGAAATATATTTTTCTAATAACTCAGATTCTTTGTCAGAAATATTAAATAAGTCTATTAATATGTGAAATATTATCTGCATGGTAGACATCTAATCAAATCTAACGTTTGAAATACATTTTGCCCAGTGATTGATCGTGTAAAATCATTTTTCATCTCGGCTCGATGTCCACAAGACCTGACTGAACTGATGACAGGACAATTAATTTACATTTTCCGAAAATTCAGTACTTTATTTTAATAAGAGCCAAATTTTTCAAAAAGCTTTCTGTTATGTATTGCTTTTTTTATCCAGCCCATCAAGAACATTTATATATTAGAGCATGTAGTATTTATAATTAATACAGTTCAATTTAAAATCTGTAAAAATCCGTTTCAGCAGACTCCACACTTTTGTTTCCTCTGCTTTCTTCTTTTTTTGGTTTTCTTCCCGCACTCCTCCTGCTGTGCGTTTACACTTGGTTGCCTTGGAGATGGTCAGGCAGACATGGTCGGCTGGCAACGGGTTAAATTGCAGCAGGCTGTTTGCTGCCTGACACATTCAGACCCGAGTTGGACATGAAATAGGATCATTTACTCTAGCGTGGCGTGAACTTGATGGAGCTAGTTACCTTACTTGGTTGCACTAATCTTTGCACTTACACAAAATAACTATTTTGTAAAAGAACAAACAAGTGTGCCCGGTGCATCCACTGATTTACTGGAACCACGTGAACAATATAATCAGCTCAGAATCAGAATAGGGTTTGTTGCCCTGCGTACAGTTTTACACACAAGGAATTTGCCTTGGTGTTTGGTGCATAAAATAAACAATAATAATAAAAACATGAATATAGAAGGAATGACTGGTACTGACTGATGTCTGTATTCTTCATTGTTTATTCATTTTGTTGACATTTATAGTTAGTTTCCAGTGAGATATTAATGACTTTATAGTGACTTTGCTGTTTTAAACATAACTCTTGCTGCTCTAGAAACAATATTTAGTTATATCTAAATTATAAGCATTGATATTGAGTATTGATAAGAGTAGATCCTAGTAGTAATATAATCCTCAAGATGCCTATCCATACCTGAAGGCCACCGTAGGTCTCTCACGCTTGGGCAGGAGGGGTGAGCGGAGGGCTGTGTTGTTGCTTGCAATCTGTTATCTCACCACTAGATATCATTAAATCTCACACACTGTTCCTTTAAAGTTAGACTTCTTCATTACCAGCTAAAAGTTCATCACGGTAGCTTTAAGTATATTTAAAAGTGGAACGTTTTGGATTGTTACTCAATCGCACCCCCACTGATTATGATGGGGGAGACCACGATGTTGTTGCGTCACATCAAATCCACTATTGGTCGTATAACATTCTTAATTTCTTAAACCACAAAATATAGAACACTGAACTTCAAATGCAATATCCATCAAAAAAATCATTATGAGACATTTTATTACATCACTGGTCAAGTTATTGGGTTTCCTAACATTTCTAAGACCAAATTGACACCTTCATATAGTTTCCCATTTCATATTGTTTTTGAGTCCTCCTCTAACTTGCCTTTAGTCCCAGTTCTTCTGCATGTAGAGCTTTCCCCCATCAGTTTTCACTTTGCTTCATGTCTGTCATCAATACTTTCTATTATTTTCTCTTTTGACTCTCTCGTTCTCTTTTAAGAATTGGTTTACTTATCTTTCTGCTTCATCTCTTCTTCAATCTTTCTGCATTCTTCCTCAAACACGTTTCGGTTTGAGATACACAGTGAGATTCATCGTGGTCTGCCTTACTGTATCTCTTTCACCCATTTGTCCAACAGCAAAAAGAAAACATTTTCTTTTTTTCTTCAAGGTTTTTAAAATTTATATCCTAAACACGTATCATGTAAAACGTAACGTATCATTTCATCCTGCGTGAACTGCTGGCAGAGGACGATGTGCTTGATCTTGGTCTGGAAAGATCAAGATCAAGCACAGACCTTCCTCTTACTCTCAGTCTGTGGGAGATGATTTGTCAGCCTTTTCATTTTCTGAGTTTCTGTTGTCTGGGAGCTTCTGCCATGGCTCTGATGTAACACCACAAAACAACAAAGATTAGGTCCTCGTCAACCCACGTGGATGAGTCATGTTTAGGCCTTGAGTTCAAACTGAACTGCAGCAAAACAGAGGGAATTGTTATCCACTTGAAATGGCTCCAAAAACATCTAAACGTTATAGCTAGACTGGTCTTTGAAATACAAAATAAAAAATATATATATATCTTACTGCATACTATATTCATTCCAATGTGGGGTTTTTGTGTGTGTGTGTGTGTGTGTGTGTGTGTGTGTGTGTGTGTGTGTGTGTGTGTGTGTGTGAAAACAGTCTCTACTTATACGACCAGTTTAGATGTTTCCTGTAATGATCCACAGAAACTGAGGCAGAGAAAAGTTCTTGCTATGAGTTTGTCTCCTCTTCAGCCAAAGTCATAACAAACTGCTGTGCAGCCAAACACATTCAAACTCACACAACTTTATTCAATATTCTCTTGGACATCCCATCATTCATCTTTATTTTTAATGCAGAGCACATATAATTTCAATGTGAAGTTGGAATGAGTTGAGTAAATTTATGAGGAAATATAGGAGAGAAACATTTTGTTCTGCTTTATTTGACAGTGAGGGAGACCGACATGAAAGGCAGGGGAAGAAGAGGATATGACATGCAGTAAAGGACCCCGGTGCCGAACTCGAACAGCAGGCCGGTCACTGTGAGCCTTAATGGTACGCGCTACTAGGCAAATAATAAAGTCAGCAGCTACTGGCCATTCCTGTCTTATGCAAACTACAGATGTATAGAGAGAACTGGAGGCTGGGCCCCATTCTTATAAAAGTTGCGCAGTAAGCAAAAACGTCTGACTATGTCACTCCTCCGCAGTCCAAAAATGGTCACTTCCGTTCACTGGTTGCAAAAAAACCAAAGATGGCGACAGCCAAAATGCTTCAAAACGGCAGTTCACTAATCAATGGGTGACTTCACGACAACAACGTCCACTGTTTATACATGGTATATCAATCAGACCTGTCTGCCGAATTTTGGATTTGGCTTAAACCTCTTTAAACTGTTAAAGTTTTCAGTGTTAGGCCTGACATTCAAAACATCTTTTCTTTTAGAAATAAAGTGCGTTGTGGTCAAAACAACAGAGACATGTAATCATCCATCATCATGCATAAGAATATAAAGACATTATGAAGAAAAAAAACTTTATACAAAACATCAACAGTATCAGAACTCTGATCGACTCATGTAGAGACCGCGTTGTAACGCTCCATGTGACCACTAGATGGCGAAGTTGAACAGCTCACACACGCACACATCGTATCCTCACTGCACCTGTCTTCAGATCCATGAAATGACGTTACCTGAAAAGTTTTTGGGGGAGTTGCAGGACAGTTTGCCTTATATTTGTCCTAGCCGTAAACGACCCATGTACACACGTTTTTGTTTTTTATATTCAATGGTAACACCAACATTTCTAAAGAGAATATACCATCTATAACTTGTCTCTATAATACTGATGTTAAATCTGAGATGATGTCACAACGATTTCAGGGAATACAATCAGACTGGCTGTATTCGATTGCCATTGTTTGTTTATTTGTGTATTTAGTTTGTTGATTCATTAAGTGGTTTGTCATGCGGAAGCTGGTATCCGATTAACCAATGGAAAAGTACCATTAGGGGTCCGGCGCCTCCTCCCTTACCCAAAATCCCCCTCCCCTCCTCTCCCATCCCCCGCGCAGTAATTGCTATGTCTGGGTCTGTTTCGTGTGTCCCCACCGCTCACCCACAGTCGTGTCCTCGCAGAGTACGCAGTGAACCCTCCTCAACACACACACACACACACACACACACACACACACATACACAGTCTCTCCGCTCCACCGGTCCCAGGCTGGTGCGTCCCGTTGCGCGCGGCACCGTTTATCAACGCCGGGCACACTTCACGAGCGCGCTCCGGATTTCTCAAAAAAAAAAAAAAAAATTCCTCGGGGCGGACTGGTGGGACAGTTAGCTGCAACTTTACGAGTCAATATGTTTTACGCGTGGGTGACAGAGGATCGGTGACAAGGAAGTGTCGGGGGAGTTCAGGTGCAGCAGGAGCGAGGCCCCCCCCCCCCCCCCTCCGCCCCAACTCCGCCACTCCACCAACCCCCTCGAGCAGTTTGCGCAAAGGTGATACAGCAGAGGATCCCCCGACCCGACGGACGGCCGCAATACATGGATTTCTTCAACTGCTGTCTCCTATGATGTTACCTCTCACTCATTGAGCTCTTCGGCGGTTGCTCAACCCCCCTCCATCCATCCCCCCTTCACTTCTCTCCCAAACTTCAGTCGGCGGATCGTTTTAGAGAGAGACAGGATGGGATCGCAGACCGGGGCAGCTCTGCGGAGACAGGCGCTCCTGTGGTTCATTGTAGGTGAGTCTTTCACATTGTGGCTGCATTCGTTGTGTGTAATGATACAGTAGTAAATCACAATCAGTCTGATAGGTGGGTGGAGGCCGCTAGATTCTCCCATTGGAGTGGCAGTAATGTCTCTTAATCTTTTGCAACATTTGTGCAATCACGTAATATCATCAGGTTACCGTCAGGTCATTGCAATCATGCTCACTATTAAGACATGAAATTCATTGAATGCATTAATTCTAGCTAAGATGTAGGCCACCCAGTTGAAGGGGTTATGAAAATAGTAATTCAATCTGGAACGCAACAGAAAAAAAGTGATACATAGCAAAAAAGAATATAACTATGTGTTGGCAGTGAGTTGTCAACACAGACCTGGTTGGTGATCTGTTATCCAAGGGCAGCTCCTTCTTATCTTCTACTATAGAGCGATCTGAGGAGAAAACATGTTTCAAGTTCTTCTGACTGGAATTAAATATATACAATTAAGTGTTGATGCCACTTCCTCTGATGCATGTCGTTTCCCATCTGTCACTCCCCTTATTTGCTGTCATCTCCCTACTGTCAACTGTCTCATACAATGTCCGAAAATATTCTTTAAAAAAAGATGCCTCTGTGCTTTATTACAAAGCATAGTCAAACCATAGATTATTTCTACAAGAAAAAAAAAGAAAAAATTCTGATAGAAATTATGCATTTGCTTGACGAGGTCCTGCCATTGTTCCAAGATTATATATTATCAGCAAAACTATTTGACATTTTTTATTATTTGTCAAACAATAATCATGACTCTCATGCTGCCTTTAAATGGGGTTGTGTGTTTACAAAAAGAGTCCATATGATTGCCCCCCCTCGTGTGGGAGTCACAGCCTCGTAAGTGAACATTTTCTGAAAGCTCATTGTTCTAAAGTTGATGTGTTTGCTGACGTCAGAAATGGCACAGTACATGATAAGTCAATGTTTTGTAATTTTAGCTTTAACTTTTCTGCTCTGAATATAATTTCTTTCAACTCGAGGTCATCAGGGCACTCCTGTAAAAACGTGAAGCATATTGAGCGGAAAAAACGAGACACTCCCAGCTTCACTGTCTTTGAGAATAATTACAAAATGTCACCCCAGCCTGTTTAAACCATGGACTGTTGCCCATACCATGGACTGTTGCCCATAGCTGCAATATTGACCATCTGCTGTTTAGTTCAGTCTGACAATGCCGTGATATCTGACTGATTAGCATTAGCTTCACATACAGGTCAGGCTGCCTCACAGCTCCAAATCTTGGTGGTCTTAACTCGGGGCATACATACGGATCAACTCAAAATAACGTAATGATGTGCTCAGAAGTTTCGGCCCGCTGTCACTCACTCAATAACTAAGTACTTGGAGGTAGCTGCTAGCTAACTGTCTCTAGTGAAAATGATGTGATATGACCTGTGTAGATGAAAACTCACCATTCAGCAAAATGATGCAGAGTGCTCTCTCTCTCTCTCTCTCTCTCTCTCTCTCTCTCTCTCTCTCTCTCAAACATTCTTTGGAGGAGCAGAAATAGTACAGACACCAGCTGAGAACCAGAGATTTGTTTTGTAGTTTGGCCAACTCGCGGGATTAACGTTAATTACCAACAGCTGTGCTGTAGTAGCCTGTCACTGACTTCACTTTGGTTCATCATGACAGCTTGTTCAGACGTAGTTGAAGACATAGCTCTTAGCACTTGAAAATTGCACCCTTTCAAATCATAGTTGTTGTATGAAAATCTATTTTTTGCATTCATTGCTCAACTTCTACAGAGATGTTGCATGGCTGAAAAGTGTGAAGTACAAAAGTGAGATTCAATGCAGCAGGTGCCAATTGACTCAAATACCTGGAGGTGACAATGAGACAGATCTCAACAATTTAATCTATTTTTATATACTATGTATATATTATACACTGGAATTTTAATTCCTGTTTTAGTTTTGACCTATTTGATGCTGCATTAAAGAAGGTTTACACTTGAATTGTAATTCCTGTTAATCTTGAAGAAACGTTACCAAGTTGCCGGTAAATTATTTATTATTATTATTATTATTATTAATAATAATATTATCATTATTGTATAATATTATTTTTGTTATTATATTATATAGTATTATTATTATTTAAGATTATTATTTATTATTTCATTCTTTTTATATTTTAATATTTATTTGTTACATTTTGTTTTACAAACCAAGTAAAGCAATGTTTAAGTCAAGCCTGATGTTGCCTTACACATAAAATAATGATCCCAATCACTTCCACACAGTGAGACATCAAGCTTATTAATTATTTGGTATCAGATCTTTACTCTGTATCGACAGATACCCAAAGCCCAGATATCTGTAATGGTATCGGGACTGAAAAACTTGGATCGCTGCATCCCTGACCTGTAATTCATCGGATCCACAAATGAACAATATTTAATAAGAGTTTGATGGAGGGCCGGCCATGGATTTTTTTGAATTGTGTCAATTATTAAATTTCCTCAGTTATGCATTGCCACTAATATAATATATAATGAGAGCGTAAGAAGATCCAGTCTTATCTATCTTCATATTCAGTCTCGTATCTCTCTTTCTGTCTCGGTATCTGTTGCAAGCACACGTAGATCCACAGCACTAGTAATTTTAGGCCGATGACATTCAGTTGACTTGGGTTCCCTTCCGAAAGCATGTAGTCGCTAACCACGACTACATGCTTTACCCTTAGCTGAACTGTAATGCAAAACTCATCCCCTTACCCCTTACCCCAAAGTAAGCGTCGTGGAAGCCCTACAAAAATGTGCTCATTGTCCTTGCTTTTGGTTGTTGTGCAGTTACACCTGTTATAGGCCCCACAGTGGTTATGGAAAAACAAAATGAAGTGATTTATTCACTTTGGACACATTAAACCCGTAGTATGTGCACACGCGCACCGTGACGCTCTTCAATAAAGGAGTTCCGTCAAGCTTCCTCTACTCTTTGCCCCTTGTGTCCCGTTACAAAGGCTCCGTGTAGGTGTTCTATATTTACACAGAGAGAAAGTTATGACTCATCACAGCAGCACTAGGTTGCCTCATTACTGTTCCACCGCATTCCCACCTGAAACAGCAAAGAATTGCTCAGAAAAATCTTTCATTTCATGTCCCAAGATCCCTAAATAATTATCCCGATTCAAGCAGTTAATTTAACTGTCAAGGGTTCTTTTATTCCATCCGTCTTACAGGCACTTTAAAAGACTCACAGCATACTTCAATCAATAGAGCACAGGGTTGATACAAATCAAAATAACCTCTGCCATTGACAGAAGCGATTTTTTAATTGTCTGCGGTAATGTTTTGGGCCAACGAATACAGAGTGGATGAAGGGGAAAGGGGTCTTCAACTCTCTCCTGTAGACACGAAGAGATGGACACGGAGAGACACTTTAATCCTCTTCCCCTGACGTGATCGTCTGTCATCTGACGGCTCAGGAAGCAATTTGAATTTGTCTGAAATATTTCACACACACCAGCGACACGGACGGTTGTAAAATGACAACAGGGGAATGCTTTGAGGATCGAGTCGGGGGGAAACATCTGGCAACACTGACAGTTTGACTGAAGTGACTGAATATCCTGTAAGCAATCAAAATGGTTGACGCAGTGTACTCCGACTAAAACGTGAGGCTCAGAGTGGGTCATGGGACAATGTTTGGTACTTCCCTACATAGCAGTTTTAATAAATCTTGGGCAAGCTTTTAATCAATTCCTCATCTAAAATGAAAAAAAAGTATTTAAAAGAAAAGCTCAAGTTGATTAATTTTGGTCGGGTGGCTTCATTCAGAATCAACTAAGCTTTCAGAAATCCAGCCGACTTAAAGGATGGTTTCAGATTCTTTCAAGTCTGTCCAGGGGTGAAAGTAGGTTGTTACGGTGCAGTACTCTGGTAGATTCAGTGCTGGTACGCTGTACCCTGAAGAGGGGGGCAGCAGCTACCTGCCAAAACCACCGTCACCGCAGTAACCATCACTCACAATCACATCTCAACAAGAAAACTACTGACGTTAGGTCAACAAATCGTAGTTACCCAAGCCGAGGAGGTTATGTTTTTCGGCCCAGTATGTCTGTTTGTTCATTTGTACACACATTATTTTTCACGTTCATTAACATCGCAAGATAGAGCATTTGTAAAATTGACTGAGTGTGTTCAGCGATGCCCAAAGCTGTGGGCGGGAGGAGATCTACTTTCAACCCTAAATCCGTCTTAATTAATTAAATACTCACATGACTTATGATTGCACTGGCCATTGCAATCATTCCTTGAAGTGACCCTATAGCCGGAGCTAAAATGAGACTCCAGCAGTTAGCCAAATGAAGTGGGTGTCTTTGTAATGGCAGCCATATGTAAGCGTATCTCTCTACCACAGCTACTTAACAAAACACCGGCCAGGGAAACAAAAATAATTCTGTAGTAACTTTGGAAGACATCAACTTCGTTTGGCCAACTCTGACTGCTGAAGCCTAGTTTATACCTAAACCTTTTGGGCCACTTGGGGGCAGTAAGCTGTAAGTATAACAATGACATATTAACACCTTATGAAGCTGATAAAGTAAGATATACATCGAGCAGAGACAGTACAGCATTAGTATTAATTTGGAGTTGTGTTTGTGTCCACCCGATAAATAAATCCCTCTCCTTTTTAGCTCTAATTTGGTCTCCACCTACTATTGAGGGAAATATCTGTGTCTGTTTCGCTGTTAAATGCTGCAGTTTGTTTACAAGCTAGCCGCTAACTTTGTCCGTCGGCTGTTTTCGTGCTGTGCCGGTAGTGTGCAGTGGGTTTTAAGAGCTTTTTCCCTGACATTAGCGGCCTTCGCCCCGCCCCCATGTAAGTGACAGTGAAGGACTCACTTCATGGCCTACAAGACTAGAAAGTATTGTATTAAGACGGTAGCCTACTCTTTAACTTAAGTGTTTGTATTTCCAATGTTTTTCTCTGCATTGAATAGTCAAGGACAGGAGACAATCTGTAGCCCTCTCCATCAAGAAACGCTACATATTTCTTGAACAGATAAGTTTGTTACATCAGTGTGGAATAGTTTTGACTGTTTATCAAAAGACAACAGGGATATGTTGCAGTTCGTTGGCTGACATCTTACAGGCATGAGTTTTTTTTCAACAATGTGAACAAACGAGAGCAGGAGGGGAGTAGGGGGGAGAGAGACGGAGAGAGTTAGTTGACCCTCCACTGCTAAAGATACTTACAGGGAGTTCGGTGATGTTCATTTCTTTTGGGTTTCCCCCCCAGTCACCTGATAAGCCCTCATCTAAGAAATGCATGGATTGTTAAAAAAGCACGGGGGGCTCTTGGGCAGAATAGAGTGTGAAGGACTCAAGGGGATGAATCTCCATAAATCAGGAGAGAGAAGGCGCAATAAGGACAAGACACAGAGAGATAAACGAGGTGGGTGGGGCTGGATATTGAAAGTTTTAATAGTGCTGATATATGTCTATGTCTGTTTTGCATGGTGCCGTGTGTTTCCATGAGTGTGTTTGCGTGCTTCCTGCATGACAGACCCGCCCACCGGACTTTGGCTAATTAGATAGACGGTGAACGATGGATGAAGGGAGGAGAAGGAAGCCATGAAAAGCAGCCGTGCCCCTTTAGTTTGAGCCGTTTTTCACATGTAATATTAGAAACTTGCCTCGTATACTTCCTCTCCCAATGAATCAGAATCAGAATACTTTATTGATTCCTGTGGGGAAATTAGTATGTTACAGTTGCCCTTATAAAGAAATATGAGAAAAATAAAAGAAATAAAGGACCATGTAAAATATTAAAAAAAAAAGTAAAATAAATTGTAAAGTATGTACATGATTCTACAATATATTACAGAGGTATAACCAAAACAAGTATAAATGCCTTATTAATGGAAGTATTGCACAGTTGGAATTATTGAACAAATCAAGAAAACGAACATGCACGTCTGCACATGAGCAATTGCGAAGTCCCTTATGAGAGACGTAATTTCTTGCAAGTGGCAAAATAACAACACTGTTTCATGATAAAAGTTACTAAGCTCATGAGATATATTCTGGGAAAAACACAGGTTCCTCCGCCTCCTATTAGTGCTCCTAATGGCATTCGCTAGATTCCACAATGCCCGAAGGAAAACAACCAATCAGAGGAGAGGAAGAGTCTCTAACGCACTAAACTGTCAGACTAGGTAGCGCTGATCATATATGAATCAATATTCTGTTACTGCATTGTCTAGTTCTTGCCTCAACTGTTGTCAGAAACATATTTTATTCTCCTGTTAAGCTGGAAAATTAAAAAGTTTGTGACCCAGCCAGCATGTTGAAAACAGTCAGCCACCGGCCGGAGAAAACGTTCTCATTTTACAGCCAAAAAGTAACTACAATATGTTTCTGAAAACATTTGAGGCAAGAAGTAGCTAATGCAGTAACAGAATATTGATTCATATTTGATCAGCGCAGTCTATCTTGACAGTTTGATCAGAGTTCACAAGCAGTGATTACTAATGTATTTATCTAAGTTACCAACTGTAGCTTTTATTGAGATGTTTTGTGCAAGCGAAGCGCTCTAACAGAGAGGACATTCAAACAATGAGCCAAGGTCATGCACGTGTACTACGCTGAGGGTTTTCAGTATTCAGTATTTTGAAATGTGCCTATGGTGCAGTCAGCTGCAGCAAAAGCAGTTTACTGCACTCCAATCAATATGTTCTCACCAGTGGAAGAATCATTTGTAACTTTGCTTCAGAGATCTGTTTTTAATGCTCTATGGAGAGGATTAGTGAGCCCAAAGGCCGGCCGGCCGTAATTGGTGAGCAGTAGAAACCGTTTAGTGTCCGTTTGCAGTTTTGAAGACAGAGGAGTTTAAGGGGTGATGAGAGTGTCTGGCTGGCATCGCCATCGCTAACACAGACTGTGAACAACTCCTCCTAATCAGTGGTAGATCATTGGTAAGGTCACTGTTGATTTCTAAATAAAAGTGTTTCCTGATGCGAGGCTCCAAGGACAGAGGACATCGTCTGATGTACAGATTGTAAAGCCCTCTGAGGCAAATTTGTGATATTGGGCTGTACAAATAAGATTGAATTGAAAAAACTGAATGAATACACCACCCATCCTTGTATGTGTGTGTGTGTGTGTGTGCTCACGATCCACTTAGGTCAATTATAGCAACCGACTTGCCAAACAGAATGTTGATGCTGAACAATTTAGCATAACCCTGGATTGCACTCAATGATGGATAGTTTAAAATGTTAAATATCGTCATTTCTGTCAGTAATTATTCCGTCATTATCCAAGCGCGGCAACTGCAGCACAGTGAAGTTAATGTTAAGCAAATTAAACAAGAAAAGGGAAATATTGCTGTCATGGTTAAAGCAGTGTTAATTGATTTTTTTAAATGGATGTCAGTTGTATATTTGAACATTCAGCAGACATGGAGCAACATTAGCATTCCTTTAGTGTCGAGTGTCAGTATAAGTCCAATATTCATTCTCCCTTTAGCTCTTTTCATGCTCTCTAGTTGCTGTGCAGGGGGTGACTGCTGAGCTCACTGGTAATTCACCAGTATTTATTTCTTTTTTAATCAGATTGGGGAATCTTTGAGGTAAAAAGTGTCTTCTTTCTTACCTCAAAGATTCCCCAATCAGATTAAAATAAAACAAATTATCCGAATCCATCAAAGTTTTTATTTTACTCGATAAAACTGATAAAACTAAATCCAGTATCCAAATGATAATTTAATGGCAACTATTTGGTACCCATTAACTGTTATACTGTATATCTTCCCCATGTAGCAACGTGTGTACATATCTTTTGTCACACTTTTCTATCATAAGAATATCAACTACTAACATAACTCCTCCTCGTCCCGAGAGATCAGCTCACGCTGAGAACCACAGAGTAGATTTTACTGCCCATTTATCTGGACTGCTGCTCTCATACATTATATTTAACCTTACATAACAGTAGCATAGAGAGCCTGTCGCTGCAGTTCCCTCAACCAGTGCATCAGGCTGGAATCTTTCTTTTGAAGAATTTTTTTTCTCCTTGGCATTTCTGCTTCGCAGACGGCACATGATGGGAACATCAAAGCGGCCCCACAACATCCAGAGCTCGTGACACGCAGTCATGTCGGGCCGTCAGAAGAGCCTGCGAAGGATTTCTGCTAACGTTTACCTAACCAGACCGGTGAAATGGTTACACATTGGTATTTATAGCGATGACCTGAGGGAGCGGTTGGCTGAGGCATGGAAACATGTATGTACTGCTTGCAGTCAGGAGATGTTTCTTACCATCACAGTCGAACACTGTTGACCAATGAGCTGCTCTGCTGGAGCAGTTTGTGGCTCCAGGGCTACAGGACAGCAGGAGGCTCACTAACTTCTTACGCTGGAGTGCATGTGACTGGAGTGTCAACAGTCAGAGATTGGATCTTATTCCCACAGCAGCCTTTTAAATCCAACCCTATTGCCAGACAAGAACTAGGACAACTCTGTCGGTCCACCACAACATCTATTGGATAGATTGCCATGCAGTTTTGTACAGACCCAGCATATGAATCCTGATCACTTGATCCTCTTCTCTATGGCCATTATGAGGTTAATATCCAGGGAAGATTTATTTCAGTTGACATGAATTAGACTAAGAACAGCTATTTGCATCTGAAATGTACATTTCCTACATAGACTGTATAAGAAGTGGACGTAGGCGTTGTGAATTCACTCACTGGTTTGTGAGCTGCATTTTTGAAGTCTCGATTTCGGCATTTTGGCCGTTGCCATCTTGTTTTTTTGCAACCAGTGAATGGACGTGACCTTATTTAGACTGCGCCTTATATGGCTATGGTAGCGGTAGCAACCTGTCAATCATCAATCAAGTTAGCCACGCCCTAAAGCATACCCTGCTTTATGGTCTATTTGAATCTAAATGGACCATAATTTACGAAATGAACGTCATGCTGTATTGAAGAAGACTTGAAACTAGAGATTAAGATCATAAACTCATGTTTAAAATGTTTACTGAGGTAATAAATCAAGAGAGAAACAATCAAACTTCTTTTTTTGCAACCAGACGAGTTGCCCCCTGACGGCCAGTTGAGAGACTGCAAGTTTAAGGCACTTCCACATTGGCTTAATTTTTCAGGACTGGAGGTTCTGGTTTCCTATCGTCCATTTACAGAGACCGAAAGGGAAATAATTACTACGATATTCAATTTTGTGGAAACCAGAGGCTGGTGAATACTTATCTGGAATTATACGGTGCTTAATACTGCATATGTATTGGATTAAGCTGGCCTGAGGTAGTTCTCATGCATAATTGCATGTGCAAGGGATTGCTGCAAAGAGCACGCTCAGTCAATCTTCCACCAGGATTTAAATAATAAATATGATCTTATAGGGTACAGGATTTCCGGTGGCATTCAGGCAGATACAGATTGTTTAAGGTCATGGATTTGAACTAGTGACCTTTAATTCCTCTTTCCACAGACATTTGTCTGAGGAAATAACATTTCAGAAATGTATGTAGGATTTTCTACATATAGGTCTCATATAAAAAAGGTCTATTGCAGCTTAGGTTACAATCTGAAGAGCTGATGAATTTACTCCCATCAGCATTTTGTTGTATTATTCCTCTCTCTGATGCTTGTAATGCGTAGTTTACCAATTTAATGGAGGGGGATTAGTATGGAATTAAGCAAGGCTGCGGAAAAAATCCCAAATTGGACCCAATGAGAAAGTCTGGTTTTGTACATTGACATTTCAATTAGAACATGTAATTGCTGTTGATTTCATGGATTTGAACACAACATTGTGTCAAGATGCAGACTAACTCTCAATATGCCGCTGTTCAGATCACATGGTGTTAAGATAAATGTTGTGTGTCAGTGTGTTTGTATCAGTACACCAACCGGCTAGTGGAAAAAGATCCACCGTTATAGTGTTAATTTTCCATGTCATTGTTCAAACCAAGACAGATCTGAGCAGTAGTTTCAATAAAGCACTGCATCTCTCTTGATAACATCAAGGAGCACCGCTCCATGCCGATCAACTGATTTCACGGCTCATGTGTATGTGATGCTCCTGCTTCATGTGTCACTTTGCCCTCAGGTAACAGAGGCACACATGCTTTTAAATGCTACACATCCTGTACAATATTAACCTCATATGGGAATTAAGAGATGAACAAAAGCGCTCATCCTCTCCTTCCGGCAAATTGATCTTGCAGAAATAGGAGCTGTAACTAAATTAACATCACCTCAAACTGATTTTTTTTTCTTTCACACTCTCTCTCTCTTTATCTCACACTCTCACATATTTCTAATTAGCAATAAAAAGGTGAGTATCCCCCTCCAGCTCTCCTTTATTGCCGTCTCTGCCTGCCTTTCTCTCCACATTCACCAGTTCCGTTGCTGGTCATGACTGGTGTGTTTGTGTGTGCGCGCCTATGGATTTGTGTGTGTGTGTATTTGTTTTGCATACATGTGTGCAAACTTGCAAAGCAGTTTGCACACACTAGAAAAACTATAAGGGGAAAATAAAACCCATTATGATTTTTCCTCCATCTCAGGCGGCAGCATGTTGACCGAAGCTGTATCACCATATGCCTGGTGATGGACGCTTTTGCTCAAGTGTGTTGTCTGTACCGTTTAACTTCATACATAATTAAGCATGTGGGATTCCAGTTGGACTCAAGCTCTGCAGTCTTGCTATCCCCATTAAACCAGTTAACTTCAGGACCCGCATGGCACATGTGTGAGTTGTTCCAATTAATGTTTAAACTGACCGTAAAGTGTCAACTTAAACCGCCACACTTGCCGAATGCATTCAGTGCCAACATTCAGAAGCACCCATCAGCTGTTACACGGTGTGACCGCATGTGGATTAATATATTCATAAGTGCATAATTGTTTGGCTACGCATGATGAATGTCTCATCAACCAAGAGCAGCTATGAACAGCACTGTTGTGCACATCCAAAGGGCATTATAAAAATATAGGAAACACCCATGCGCGCACTCTACAGCGACAGATTTGTGCTCACGTTGCAGGTGATGGCTTTTGCCAGGAAGGTCTTCCATTGCGAGTAAGTGAGTCCCCTGGCACTTAAGATCGACGAGGCAGTGCTGCTCTATGGGCTCTACTTAGTTTTCTTTCGTGGAGGAAGGAGTCATCTGTAGCATTTTTTATGGGCAGCTTGAGATCGCAGGAAGAGGCGGAATTAGGTGACCTTCCAACGTGCTTATTCTAAAAGGTTTCCGTATGAATGTCGCCGAACTTATTGGAGTGCATTTACAGTTGGCTGAGAAGCCGCTCCCTTCGCCATCTTTTTTTTTTGCAAGGGCACCATTGCTACATCCTGTGCTTAGCTTCGCCCGAGATGAATGATTGGTTAAAAGACAAACAAGACAATACCAAAATGATAATGGGTGGACTCTCTTTAGTGCTGACACAGGGCTGTGGCTATACGAGACTACTTAAACTTAGACTTGAGCCTTGGACTCGGTTCAAGACATGTTAAAATATTTTCCACTGCATGGTCAACTCGATTCGACCCAACTCACTTTTGATACGAGGTCTTTACCTTTTCCACTGCGGATGGTGTAGGCGGAATTCTCAGCTGAATGCCGTGACGTCATCTTCAGCACGACACTCTGTGAGGTCTTCATCGGTGATCATCTGGGTAGAGTACAAACAAAATTGCGGTTGCTATTGACGGTAGCTTGGCTGATTAAAAATGTTGGATTCGTGCGGGATGTTGATCCCTGGTCAGATTCTCTCTGACCAATCGGTGGTTTGTAGTGTTTTAACTCCACCTTCCAGTATCGGCTGAGCTCGCTTGAACCCTCGACCGCGTTAGTACCAAGGAAAGTACCAGGTACTATCCACAACTTTTGCTAATGAAAACTAAAAAAGAGTGATTCAAAGTTTAATGTATACCTCACAGGCGCTTTCTCTCACAGACTTTCAAGTCCTTTGCCGTCTTCTTTCAATTACCCTGATCAACATACCACCTGCTCAAATCAGAGGTGTAGTGTGCTCGAGTAATATACGTACCTTTCCATGACAGACTTGACTTGTTCATCCTGTGATTGCACTTGATTGTTTAGGAAATAGAAGCACTTTTTTTTCTACTTCTCCTATTTTGACAACACTTCCATAAAGCATATATAATGGTGTGACTTTAATTCATAAGATAATAATTCAAACCTTCTGTATACCTGCATCTTCAGATAAGAACATTGCCCAGTTATTACAGCTGATTAGTTTCTGGCATTTGATGAATATAAAGTAATGCTTCGACAATTATAGGCACAGAAAAAGCTAAACAATCTGCCAGACAGAGTAATGTTGAACCACTCCGGTGCGACTAAATAGGACCGTCAATATTTATCTCTTGATCTGTTAACTTATTCCTGGCCATTTGGCGTCCAATCAAAAAGGAACTTCTAAAAAATGTATCAACCGTTACACAAGCGCATCATCAGTGTCAGCACTGTATGAACCAATCACAGGCGCAATCCGAACGTCTAATGACAATTTAAAACTCAACCTTTGCGGGAGCGTTGGGGCAAGGAAGAGGAGAGGATAGAATCAGTTGACGGTGTGCAGAACGCTGGTTGGAGAGAGAAAGACGGACTAAGAATAGGAAAGCAATATGTGGCATCCGTTGTAGAGTTTCCAATTTAGTCACAGGGTGAGAGAGCGGTGGCATGAGCGAGCGGGATAGAGTTATTGCACGTTGGTTATACATGACAGCATTACGCATTATGCAGATGAGTCCTGGCCTCTTCGTACAGCAGCAACATGTTCTTTTATAGTGTAGCTCTTTGTGTAATCTTTCTTCTTTCATGCTCTCCACTCACCACGATGTTCAATGAAATTACACGTTCCGGTAATTTACTACCAAACCTCTCTCTTTTACTCTGCGATACTATCTCCCCTCCTGTCACTCATGCTGCTTTTGCGAGCCCGCCAGTGTTATTGCTGAGCCTAAATTAGACATTGTTAATGCCATACAGACACACAACGCTTTGTCTCTCGTCTCTCGCATCCTTTTTGTTATTTTTTTGGCTGAAGGTCTGGCTACACATAATGTCCACTGAAAAAGACAAGAGATCTCAGCTGTTTGTGGCAAAGACTGTGCCCTTTGGTGGCCCAGAAGTGTTGCTGGCGTGGCAGCAGAACGGGCTTAATTAATTTTCTCTGATGGGATTACAGCGAGAGCAACTCAGCAGTGTTTGTTTTTCCTCTTTACATGTCGTGTTTTCACTGAGGAATTCAAAGATTTGATGAGTAAAACCCGACGTCTCTGCAGGTATTAAAAGACATCAGAACTCGAGCTGTCATTATATTGTTGATAAATTTATTTAGCTGAATTTCAGGAGCAGGACCACGCCTCAGCCACTCGCCCACTTCCGGCCACACTCCTACAAATACCTACCCTCAGCTAATAAGCCTCAGCTGGCTCGTGCTTTCTGCACTCGCAACAAGAACGCCATGCAGAGAAGACAAAAACAAAAAACCTTACCTCGCCTAAAACATGGATCTGCCGTCCATCAGGCCATCCGACGATGATGACCAGTTCGCCTCCCCAGAGGCCACCCGTACAGCCCAGGGAAGCACTCGACCTGCCGCCCACGAGACGGCGCCAACCGCCATCGAGAGGGTCCAAACCCGCCGATCTCCACCTCGCCGACCAGCTGCATCCACCCGCCAGAATCCAACAATACGAAGATTCAGACCCACGGCTGTCGTCCTATAACTCGCATCTCGGTGGCAGTGGGAGACCCGCCACCTCCAGACGTAGACAACGGAAATGTAAATCCAGCTCTCTCCTTCTTCGCTCGCTCCAGACCCTCCAAACGAGCCTCCGACGACTCCGGCACGCCGCGCTCAAAGACGCCGCCACCCCTCCGCGCTCCAGCCAGGTCCCCCATTGAAGACGCACCAGCTGAGACCTCCAACTGGACCATAGTCCGCCTGCTAAGAGCATGGAAGCAACAAAGCAAACCGTGCCAACTCCTCACAACTTTCCTAAAGTCACATCAGGCTAAAAAACACAAACGTACCTACATCCAAAACACACCGGCGTAACGCCAACGACCGTGACGCCACCACGCACCCCGAAGCTCCGCCCTCCAACCCACAAAGTTCTGGGTTGCCAGGTTGAAGCGCATCACCCCTCATCCCCCTCCACTACCTCAGGCAAACTCTACTTTCCTTAGCGGCAACGAGATGCCGACTCTCTTCCTCCCTTTAAATTTCTACAGTATTCCATCCCACCTCCTGGCTGGATTCACCCGTCCGTCTCTTCGCTTTCCCTTACTTTTTTTCCAGGGCCCTGTCCCAGTTTCCCCTACACCACCCTTCTTCGGCCTATACCCAGGCACCGGGTTGCCAGGTCTTCTTTCCTCTGTCCCCCTCTCTAAGCTGTCCCCCTCTCTAAGCACCAACGGAACGCAACGCAGCAACGGAACGCATCGCAACAACGGAACGCAACAACGTAGCAATGGAACAACACAGCCACGCAGCAAGCAACGAATCGCAGCGAGCAACGACTCATCGCAGCAAGCAACGACCCATCGCAGCAAATACCGACCCATCGCAGCAAGCACCGACCCATCGCAGCAAGCACCGACCCATCGCAGCAAGCACCGACCCATCGCAGCAAGCACCGACCCATCGCAGCAAGCACTGACTCATCGCAGCAAGCACCGACTCATCGCAGCAACAACGTATCGCAACAACGCAGCGCAAATGCAGCCACGCAATGCAACAACGGAACGCAGCCACGCAACTACGCAGCAACGCAATAACTGAACGCAACGCAACAACGGAACGCCACGATGCAACAACGGAATGGAACTCAGCAAGCAAACACGGAACGCAGCAACGCAACAATGGAACGGAACGCAGCAACGGAACGCAGCAAGCAACAACGGAACATAAAGCAACAATGGAACGCAGGATGCCAGCGCCCCCCCGGCCGGCTACTTCCAGCAGCCACAGCATGTCTCCTTAGCCGAGGCACCTGGCACCGAGATGCCAGTGCCCCCCGCCGCCTACTTTCAGAACACACAGCAAGTTGCCGTAACCGGGACACCTGGCACCGGGATGCCAGTGCTACCGCCTCCTACTTCCAGCAACCACAGCAAGTTGCTGTAGCCGGGACACCTGGCACCGGGATGCCAGTGCCCCCCACCGCCTACTTTCAGAAAACACAGCAAGTTGCCATAACCGGGACACCTGGATGCCAGTGCCCCCACCCCGTCCACTTCCAGCGATGGACCCACACAATTGGTCAACACAACGATGCCGCTCCCTCTGCCGTCTTTGGGGAGTTTCCACAACAGAAGACGTTTTGCCGTAGACTAGCCTCAGATCTCGCAAGCAGATGCCAAGTCATTTCCCCTCATGCTACGAAATCTGACCAATAGTTGCTGCAGCCATTACGTGGGGCCACGGATGGCCCAGCAAGTCCATCTCTTAAACTCCTGACAACCTAGCAGTCGCTAGGTTTGATGATTTGACCCAATCATCAAATGATGCCGCGACACCCGTCCGTCAATGCAGCTCACGTCTGGGCCACCGCAACGCCATGGCTTTCTCGGTTCTCATTCCAGAAGTTCAGACGATCCGCCCTCCTGCAGACACCCATCCAACATCGGTTCCGCCATATCCAATGCCATCTTTAAACCCATAAAACCTTACTTAATTTTGCCGATCATCGACCTGCAGAACTCCACTGTCGATAACCTGTCTTCCCACGCCTACCAACTTTACACTCGCCAGCTCAAATGACCAGCGCGCGGGCAGGCAACCTGCTCCTCAGGGGGACTTATTTTGGGGATCTGCAAGGCCCGGGAGCCGCAGTGGATCCTCAGCTAAGCCTCCCCCAAATCGCAACGGGCTAAATCTCCATCAACCATTCCTCAACACTCCAAATAATCTACGAAGGTTTGCCCTCAGCTGAGGCGGGGTCCTAAGCTAGTGAATTGTTGATAAATTTATTTAGCTGAATTTCAGGAGCAGGACCACGCCTCAGCCACTCGCCCACTTCCGGCCACACTCCTACAAATACCTACCCTCAGCTAATAAGCCTCAGCTGGCTCATGCTTTCTGCATCCCACCCTCCCTCCCTCTTGTTAAACCATTCCACCCAAGGTTATCTCACCCCATAGTCATCATCCTCCTATCCCTCATGGAGACCGGGGGATCTGCAAGGCCCGGGAGCCGCAGTGGATCCTCAGCTAAGCCTCCCCCAAACCGCCACGGGCTAAATCTCCATCAACCATTCCTCAACACTCCAAATAATCTACGAAGGTTTGCCCTCAGCTGAGGCGGGGTCCTAAGCTAGTGAAATGAGTGTTATCATCTGTGCCATGGACTTCTGTAACGTAAAAGTAAAGATAAAGATGAACTCAATTTGAAGCTTGATACAGACAGAGAAAAACAGAGACTTGAAGTTGAGGCCCCTTCAGCAGGAATGTGACCCCAAAGAACCTCTCTGCTCTCTTCTGGGTCTCCAGTGTTGAACCAGATACTTGGACAAAACAACAAAAGGCAGAGGATTTATGTCCCCATTTGGTTTTAGGGCAGAACAGGAGAACAGAGAATTCAGTTGAGAGGTTTCTGTGTCCCTCTCACTTCAGCATAATCTATAGTTGTACGTTTCACTGCCTCTGTAAGCACCTAAGGCAGGGAAATCACAAAGTTTGTTGTTGAAACTGCTAAAAAAAACAAAAAAACTGAAAAACAAATGACAAAAAAAAATCGTATGAGACTAGTAATACTTTACCCCATTGGCAGAAAACTGTTGGCAGAAAAATCTACGGTCAATCTGGGTTCTTTTACAGGCTTTTCAAACGTAAACTCACACTCAGCCGTCAGCACAGAGCAGTGACGTAGGTTAATTAAGCTAATCAATGAGGTCATGAATGAGCACAAGCAGTAGCCAAGTCAACTGTAGCTATGCTGAGTTTGGAAACTGCTGAAAGAGTTCGTTAGGATTTCTTGAGGTGGGGTTGTATGTGTTCTTTGTGTTCTGCAAGGTAAAATTATTGCTTTTGTCAATGGAATCTGGTGGATTTGAAGACAGCAATATAATGACTTCAGTTTGCTGTCGAAAAGCGCTGTCTGAAGGCAAGATAGAGCGGCTGTGGGTGGGTCATTTTAGCCACCTTAAAAAAAGGCCCACTTAAAAAAATCATTGCAGTTGAAGTATAAACTGTATTAGAGTATTTTCACAACTTGCTCTCAGACAGCCCTTTATGTCAAGGAACTTAAGCTGTTCTTCAACTCCATTGATAAAAGCAGTAAATTGTACCTCGCAGACCACAGGAGTTGCACTGCTGCCTCGATGGGTTAGTTTGTGTGAATTTCGGATCCGTAGTAACGTGGCGTCAACAGCCAGGGTTGCGACAGCACACAGGGCTTAGCTTCTGTGGTCGGTACTCTCTGCTTCTCTAAAACTGTAGCGTGCCGACCGCCATCTAAGTTACTGTATGCAACCCGCTGACTATGTATAGACTGTACATGTAGCGTCATCATGCAGGAAGCTCTGTCAAGTCACGTGGGAAAAAGTTTTTAGAAGAGCTTAATGGTAAAGTAGCAGAACTACTTCAACCAACATGTGAATGTTCAGATTTGAATCTATAAGCGACACCACTGGGAAGCTACAGAATTATATAAAAACCTTATAAAAGAAAATATAATCATCATTTTTTTGCAGCATGCAATGGGCCATCGGAATCAATCTCTGTGTTATCAAAGCGTTAACAGCCATTTATTTGATGTGGGGAATTAATTGAAAAATATTAGTCATCGGGAAAACAGGATTAAAAAAATGAAATGATAAACACACAGCAGCAACTCTGTAATTTCACTCATATCATTGACCACTTAATAAGTCCTCCACTGCAGCACTGGAGTGGATGAGTGGTTCGGTTTTGGCAGCTGCAGGCGGTGGTGTTACGACACGGGGCGAGAAAAGGTCCCCCCCCCCAAACTCACTCTCACCCACAACATTTCTAATCAGCCCATGAACTTAACCTGCCAATTTTCCATCGACAAGTTTAGCTCTCTTAACCCAAAACCAAGGATGCTTCAGAGTGTTGCCACAAGGCATCACCCAAAAGGATGAACATTTTTCACCAGAAGTATAGATATAATGCCTCAGAAGCTGTTATCATGCATACTGTTATCACTAAGGAAAAATATACTAAACCAGATGTCGTCAAGCACTCAACTCACTGCATGTCCTGTTTTACATAAGCATGTCATGGAGCCCATGAAGACCTTTAACAGTAGAATAAATATAATCTGTTTTACATATGTAGTGGTCATGCTGAGGGTAAATTACAGTGTCGACAGCATCATAATGCTTCTCTGTGTGTGTTTGGTGCATAATGGCATAATAACGGAGGCCACTCATTATAACTGGTAGTACCTGCCATCTATATAGCAGGATAAGAGGCTCTGCAACTTGCAGAATTTATGTTTTATTGATGTTTCTCTTGTTCATTTCAAAGTCGGTGTTTTTATCATGACCGCTGATGCGCTCTGTTAAGTGGTGTTTGATGTGAATTCAGTCAAAAAATAAAAAATTGGAGAGTAAAACTAAAGTAGCGTACAGCAACATTTTTGATTCACAGTTTAAGTAAAGGATCTTAACCCAAGGCTAATATATTAATGTCTTTAAGAGGAGGAAAAATAACTGCTTTATTAATCTCCTTGGACAAATAGAATTGTTAAATGCCTTCATGTTAACCCTTGCTCTCTCTGTGTGTGTGTGTTATCAGTTTTTCTAAGAGCAAAGAATTATTCAAAAAGATCAAATAAACAATGTAAATCTTTATAATTTCTGTAATCTTTGTAATTATTTACAAGTCTAACAACAAATACACCAGTCAGGTTTTAATAAACCAGATAAATTATCGGCCTACTAACCAGGGTGACTGATATATCCAAAAAATAGATAAAGAAATAGAACAATAAAAAAGAAGTGCATATAGATTGATGTTTCTCAGGGTCCACTGGTTTCTCTCTCCCTCTCTAAATTATACTGACAGGGTTATAGCCTTTCTCTTCACCTCAGTGGCTTCACCAGCCCTCTGCTCATCTCTAATCAAACCTGCGGACTCACGCATCACAGCCAATCAAACGAGATGCATGTGTGCGGTGATTGCATTTTTCCCGTGCGTGTGTTCGTGCAGCGCATGCCCTTTCCCCTCTCTACAGCGGCGCTGACGCCTTGTGTAATTGCAGTTGTCTGTCTCAAGCCCGCTCTCCACACGTTATTTTTGCTGGTACACACTCTCTTCCATGGACACGCACACCTATGCACACACACACAACTACTGTATGAACCCATGTACACTGAATTGCACACAGGCATTTTTACAATTAATAATTTTTTAAACCAAAACCACCAAGTGAGAACACAACAAGCTGTCTCCCAATCTGTAACTCAAGGTGTTTTTGTGCACACACAGAGACAGACTTTTAAGCAACAAAAAAATAAATAAATAAAAGAAAGAAGAAAAACAGTTTTGAGAGCAAATCCCTGAGCTTGTGCGCACCAAGCTCAGAATCTGTTCTCCCCATTTCCTCCAGCTGTTTTCTCAGATTTGCGAGCACTCGAAGGAAGCCGTGCTGCTCGCTCAAATCCAGTGACACGATTCCTCTGGAGGCTCAGGACATCGATCGACACTCATGATTCCGTCCTCGCTCGCTCTCACGCCTTGTTTGTTGTTCATAAATCAGCCCCCCTGTGCCTCTTATGTGCTCGCTCAAATGTTTTTTGACTTAAATGAACTTCCATATATCATTGCTGCTTGTCCTAAGTGACCCAGTTGACAATCTTTGTAAAGTCTGTTCTTTGAGCAGCTCTGTTTTCCCGAAGCAGCCAGTCACCATGACCAAAACTGTGTCTGCTCAGTCTGTACATGCTTAACATTTCTTTCACTTTGACTAAAAGAAGAGGGAAGCTTCTTTGCTTCCTGAACATGTGCAGCGTGTACTTCTCATCGAATTCAAATCTGTTCACACAGACATGATACGTTTATACTTTTTAGAATCAGTGTTGTGGAGGCTTGAATTCTACCCCACAGAGAGAAGGCCGCTGATTTCCGCTCCACTGCTGTTCTACAGTAGAGTCGCTGCGATAATAAAATCTGCCATAAACTGGTCTACAATCAAAAAGTATTTAATCCTACTGAATCTAATACAATTACAGAGTGAAGCACATTAATTACAGTATCTATAGATATATATTCTCTGCGCAGAGAGGCATTTTACCCTGATCCCAGTAGAAGCACAGCTGCCCTCCCGTTGAGACCAGAGGAAAGAGACTGATTCTCTGGCCGGCACTTCCTGGTCACAATTTGAAATCCCCTCCCATATTGTCCATCTTAATTCCTATTGGCTAACTTCGACAGTCTCCTCCCGGCTTCAGGCTGGCGAAGACCCTCGCACGGGTACAACCTGCAAATGCCTGTCTAGAAGTCTCTCTGTCCCTCAGCCTTACTTCTAAACATACTATATTAAAGATAAGGAGATGGCAAACTCCAAGTACTTGCTAACATACCATTATCCACCTGTAAGAGGTGCTACTAATTCTACTGAGAAACATGTCTAACTATAAATTCTAAAACACTCCTGTAATTATGACTAATTATGAATTCTTAAACATTTCTAATTGATGACTAATTATGAATTCTTAAACACTTCTAATTATAATTTCTTAAAGCACACTTCTAAACCTATATTTCCTACAGTGTGATCCATGATCAATGATGAGTACTTTGCAAACACATCAGCTGATTCTCTCTTTTTTTCAGAAAGCGGTTTTATTACTGGAGATGTATGTACAAATACGGTATCCAAAAGTAACAAATAACTCCATGTTTCATATTTTCAAGAAAGAAAACCAGACAGAAAAGGAGTTGAGAGGAGAATAAAAATAAAACACTGGGTCATGTAGTTCAGCAGGTTTAAGGATTGACATCAACAAAGTCTCACATAGCAAGAAAAAACAATGAAACTGAAAATCATAACATCAAATGAAAATGTAATTCACTATCTAGGACCCCGCCTCAGCCGAGGGCGAACCTTCGTCGATTATTTGGAGCGTTGAGGAATGGTTGATGGAGATTTAACCAGTAGCGGTTTGGGGGAGGCTTAGCTGAGGATCCACTGCGGCTCCCGGGCCTTGCAGGTCCCCCGGACTCCGTGTGGGACGGAAGGATAATGAAGGATGGAAAATGATAATGTGGGACGGAAGGATAATGGCTATGGAAAATGATAACCATGGGTAAAATAGTTTAACAAGAGGGAGGGAGGGTGGGATGCAGAAAGCCGAGCCAAGGCTTAGAGTGGGTAGGTATTTATAGGAGTGTGGCCGGAAGCGGGGGAGTGACTGAGGCGTGGCCCTGCTCCTGAAATTCAGCTAAGTTTTATCTCCAATTAAATTAATAAATAAAATAAAACAACAATATAAAAAATAAATTCTGAAAAATAAAATTTTAATTGAAAATTTAAATACCGTGTCTCAGTCTCATCTGCTCATTGGCAAGAGCATTAAACAATTAAAATGTATACAATACATGTAAAATCATTTAAAGCCAGCCAGGTATGATTTAGCATACTTCTAATGGTGATAAATTGTAAATAAATGTATTAAAAATAAAATGTCTCAAAGTAGGCAGCTCAGAACTTACTGAATCCGTGGCGACATTTCATTTCCTGTTTACATCGCCCAAAGCATCATGGGAAGTGTGGTTTTAAGACTCAGAGTTTATCCTCACATATGAAAGTGAGAAAAAGAATGATGAGAAGGAGCGACAAAATCCATAAATCTTATCTTTACGCATTCTGTTATGTTGGTACAAAATGTTACGGCAATCCGTCAATAGTTTGTGAAATATTTCAGTCTGGACCAAAACGGTGGACTGACCGACAGACAGATCAGTGTTTCCATCCGTAGAGCCCCGCTCCAGAGCCCCAGTCTTAGTATCAAGTGTGTTTCACATTCAGTATTCCCTGACATAATTAACAGAAAGTCTATGGGGCTCTACTGGAGGACTGGACACCATTCTTCCAGAAGTTATTCCCTCCTTTGGTGTTCTGATGAAGGTGATGATAGAGAGAACATGTGGGTCAAACACCTACTGTATAGGTGAGTTCAGGTCATGGTGTTTTTCCTTTAATTTGTTCCCTGTCTGCTGTGTGTCTTTGAGGAGAAATCTGATCTCCCTACTGCTGCCACCTTGACATTTATTTAGAAAGATACGTCTTTCTGATAATTAGGTTGCAACATATTTTCCTAGAATGCTACCAGGCCATAGAGTGGAAATGGTCTCTTGCTGTCGTAATTATGTTGTGCCAGATTTCAGGAAACTAGCTCCTGCTCTCATCAACATAATGAACAGCTTAAGGGTGCATTTCTCAGCTGGGGGCTGATGTGTTTTTGCATGTACAAATGCTTTATTTTTTTTCCTTATTGTTGGAATGCTGTTAAGAATATCAAAATGCTTCTACTTCCTCATACTTTCAGCTACAGACACCATTTCAAGTTTCAAATGTTGAGAAAACCCTGAGCTATTGCAGAATGATTCAGCATTGTGATATCTTTTAAACTTTTTGAACTGCAGCAATTTAACTTTTATGATTTTTCAGCCCTTTTCTGACTTTATAATGGGTGTGTATTGCGCAGCTTAGAGTGCGTGATGTCACCGCTAGAGTGAAGAGCAGCTTGAGATTCTTGTGAAAAAAACATTTGTCTTTTGCCACTGTGTCCACAATCTTCACTCTTCAGGCATCATTTTTGATGGAGAAGTAGCTAATCTTGTCCTTGTCGTAGACAAATGACTGGAATCCCACAGACTTACACATTTGGCTCAAGGAGCCGCAGAGCGACATGAACTCCAACAAACTGCTCCATTAGACTCCATGTTAAATCTGACCACTCATTTCTCAAAGAAAGCAGATGGTACCAGTTTTGTATATTGCTCTGGAGCTCACATTTTCAAAACCACAAACATAAAAAACACATTACCGCGTTCGGCAGAGTCTTATCTTTCTCACGGTATCCATATTTTGGCACTCAGACTCCTGCTTTTTGTTAAAAGGGGCTTTGTTCAAAATCACTGTTTACTGTAATGTTTCTTAATCAGTCTGCCTCTAACACCAGGTGCGTCGTGACCATGGCAACCAGTTACACACACGCACGCAGGCTCTCTCTCTCTCTCTCTCTCTCTCTCTCTCTCTCTCTCTCTCTCTCATACAGTCATTCAGGTCTTAGAGATTTTAAGAGGACTTTCCACCCCCCCACCCCATTTCAAAATAAAAGCCCCAGAGAGTGAAATCTAACTGGAATGCTTTTGATGAAGGTTATTTTCATTTAATAACCTCTGTGTTTCATACATTCTGATTCTGTCTCCTCTCCTTTCTCCCCCACCCAGCCCCACTCTTTCAAAATAAAAGCCTCATGGATTAACTGTATTTAAACGTTAAGCTCAAAATTAGGCTTTTTTGTTGAAAAACGTAATGCTCTGGCTAATACTGCGACAACTACTACTGCTGCTGCTAATATAGTATTACTGCTATATACTGCTACTACTTCTACTATAACTTTTGCTGTTGCTACTATTACTACTACTACTACTGCTACTGCTATTACTGCTACCATCAATATTATTACTACCACCACTGCTATTACTACCACTACTACTATTACTTATACTACAACTGCTACTACTACTACTGCTATTCATGCTACTACAAGTACTATTACTACTACGGCTATTAGTACAACTGCTACTAGTACTACTACTACTGCTACTTCTTCTACTGCCATTACTATTACTAATATAACTACTTCTACTACTACTGCTGTTATATTAAATACTACGACCAATACTACAGCTATTACTACGACTACTGATACTACTACTTCTACTACTTCTTCTAATTACTAATACTTCTACTAATACTTCTACTACAACTACAACTTCCACTACTACAAATATCACTACAGGACTTTTCCCTTTCAAAATGTTCAGCTTTCAGGAGAGGGGTGCTTTGACTTTTCATATTTGTAATCTTTTAACTTTTTGAAATATTAAGCTATTTGCAATTTTTTTAATGGGATCTCTATGGAGAAAATCTTCAAATCCTGTTAAACTTCTTCAACTTTCAAAGCCTTCTTCTTCTCATACTTTCAGCTACAGACACCATAGTTAGACATTTCAACTAGAAGGGTTTTCAGCAGTGCAGTTTAAATGCTTTCAAGCTTCAACATTTTTCAGACAGGTAGTCTCCCATTTCTTAATTTTCAGCAATTATTTTACAATTAATTTCAGCTTTCAGCATTCCAACGCATTTTCAGCAGGAAATGCATTTTCTAGTTTGATTTATTACCTCATAAACAATGTAAACATGAGTTTATGGTCATTGATGTAAATGATGGTCCCATTTAGAGTAAAATAGAACATAAAGCAAGGTATGCTTTATGACGTGGCTACACGCTACTGGTTCCAAACAAATCGAGATGGCAATAGCTAAAAACCAAGGTAATTGACCTCAAGGTTCGTTTGGTTCTACAGTCTATGGGCAGCCAGTATGGAACCTGAGAAGAGAACGACAGGGCAGAAAAAGTTTCAAGGCAATGTTTTATGGCTACTGCTCCCACAACTTTGATCGCTCGTTCATAACTGGAGACGGCTTACTAAATTTAGCAACCTTTTCATCCACTCAGATTCTTAGACTCGCATTCGGACAACAGTGGCAGGCCGGTAAAGCGACAATGTTCAGAGAGGCTTTCACAAAAAATCCATATAAAGTATGCATATGAATAGGTCTTTGAAATGTGAAGGGCACCTTTAAAGCTTTGTTAACTTTATGTCTGAGTTTTTTTCGGTGCTTTTTGGAACACTGACAGCTTTTTTTTTCATGATTCTGAACTTTTCCTAGACATACATTGCTCTGCAGAGATATTTGCCAAGCCAATTAGCCTAGACTGCAGCGCTCTCTCTCTTTTTCTCTCTCTTTTCAGTCTTTAGTTAATACTAAATCAATTATAAATGCAATTAAAGTGTCTTACCTCAGATAGCGAACAATCCCGTCAGCCTAATCCCTGCGATAAAAATCTCATCTACTCCTCACATTGATATGAACAAAACCATGCAACCATTTATTATAGTGCATTGTTGCTTGGGCTAAAGCGGGGCGTTTAATATGGTCTGATATGTCCATGAAGTTGTATTAGTCCCACAGTAACGACACATCAAATTAAATTAATTCGGGCAATGCATTACCATATTTGCACCCTTTATTTAGTAGTCCACCAATAAATCCTAGCCAGACTCCTGTGTGATCTCAGCACAAAATAGTCACAGAGACAAATAAGGTCATACTGGGACTGTATAGACTCAGAGTGTCTTTGAAGTGAACTTTCAACTGCAATATTAAAGTTACTGCTCCCTGTGGACAAAAAGCATGCTCCATAGTCCCTTTAGAAAACCTCTAATTTTCCTGCAGCAGTGCTGTGACAGTCTGCTACGCACAGTCCTGGTTCTGGTTCTCCCGCGCCTCCCTTCCCTCTAGCGGGCCCTGCAATACGGTCTGGGTCTCCATCAGCGCGTTGTCGGTGTTGGCTCCCAGTGGGTACTGGTAAAGCAGCTCTGCTCCTGGCCGGAGGACGAGACGCTGCGGAGCTTCCAACGGCAGACCGATGGCATCTGGGTCTCTCCGTGGTGGGCTGGTCGCTGCTGGAGGCCCTGCTAGAGTCTGAGCTGAAGGAGTTTGTGGTGACGTCATCGTCTGATATTGCGCAGAATCTGACCCGCTGGCACCGATGGCAAGCATTAGGAATAACTATATAGATAGAGACAATCTTCTCACTGATGGTCTCGTTTACTTTATAGGTTTGAGGGATCAGTATTAAATTAAGAGATAACAAGTTAAAAGTTCCTCACAATAACTTGAACTTGAGTGAGTTTACAGTATATCACATGGAATCACATTTTTTTCTAGAAAGATTACCAGGAATCATTAATTTCATGGTTAAAAATACATTCATAAATAATTATGTTGAATATGTAATAAAAACAAGTGTTTCGGCAGCTTGCACAAACACCCAACTATATGAGATAATCTGTGGAGATACAAGATCAAGTGACATTTACATCTACACGCATTATGTCCTCTTCAGAGTCAACCATTATTATCTTAATTGCCCCGATGTATCACGCACACTTCAAGTTGCTCTTTACTTGTAAATTATGACATAATCTCCTCTGATATAAGAAAAAGGCTTCTCTCATTTTCCTCTGTCTCTCCAATCTTCTTCATTGTCCCTGCTTGGAGCTCCACATGGTTGTGATTCAGAATGTAACTCACCATTTTCATGATTTGAATGTGTCTAAATGCCTGGTAGTGAGTTTTAGTGCCAAGCTTAAAGTAAGCATTTCTCTCATGTGATACATGATGTGGCTTCATGTTAAGGAGTCTACCTTTTGAGTGAAGCATTGACGGAAATCTGAGTCACACCACTGAACATTTGACACGCTCACTGGCTCTCTCACAGAGATTTAAACGAGAATATTGATACAAACATGGAACCAGCAGTCGGTTAGATCAGCTAAGCAGAAAGACTCTTTCCTTGTCTTTTTGTCAACACGCTTATAGTAACCTACAACCATATTTATCTCTACAGTCATCTGTAAATCCACAGGTAACTCCACTGGGCAATGAACACTCAAAGTTCAGCATCTCTGGTTCAAATTCTCTGGTTAAAATACTGTGTCCATTTCTTTTACACAGTCTGTGACGCTGATTGAAAATGATGTCAGAGGGGTCTGACGTATCGGGTTAGACCCGTTGCCTTGTGTCACCTTCATCAAAAATCCTGTCAGTGCACCAACTGACGCTTCCACTTTTTGTAGCCTCGCTCTTAGTGTGTCTCCACACGGATATTGAACCCAATCAGGTATAGCCTCAGGCTATACCTGGTTGTTATTCAAATTCAGTGGCTTATTTATGCTGCCATTCAAGGACCAATGGCACATTGGGTTGAAGCATGCTCTGGGCTTTAATAATAACACTAAGAGCACCTGGGAGGGAGAGAGCAGCTTGTTAAGCTTCACGGCCATCTCAAGTCGCTGTGACTTCGAGTGTGTGTGTGTGTGTGTGTGTGTGTGTGTGTGTGTGAAGGGTTGCAATAACGTCAGACAAGAGCTGAGAGATTAAGGGGATAAACTGCTCATTTTGAGGTTTCTTTGGGGGGAAATCTTTCCAATATCTCTCTCTCTCTGTCTGCCTATTTAATCATGTGAATAATTTCAGGGATGTTTTTTATAGTTCGAAGTGAAATTCGCCCCCTGGGTCTCCAGTTGTCTTATTAGGACAGACAGCAGAGGTGGAGGAAAGCATTCATTTGTGCGTATGTGAGTGACGGCACTAGAGGTAAAATTGTAATACGATGTAATGACGGCTTGCTGATGCACTGCTACAGCCCGGCGTTCCTCTCTGCTAATTCATCAGACATGCACCACTCACCAGGCCAAGGAAGCGTAAGAGTGACTCACAGTTGAATCCAACCGTGATAAATACACTGTACATATCAGTATAGCTTGCTAGGTGTCATTCATTTGGTCTCTCTTTGGTAATCAATTGGTAGGGAAGAATCGGTAGGTTAAATTGATGATGTGAACAGACAGCCTTCAGAGTTTGACATTTTGAATTTCCACATCACTGTGGCCAATGGATTGAAAAATGAGTAATGAAATATTTTTTTTGTTGCTTGCATTGACCCATAATTTATTCATATGAAGGCAACAGCTCAGCACAGCACGTTCTCAGGAAATTGGTCTATTGATCAACGTACCTGTTGAGTGAGCATTGAGACCCAAATCATTTAATTGCTCTCAATACATCATTCTTGTGCATTAAATGCAGTTGCCTGGTTTTCACACTAAAGATTTCAGCCCAGAGAAAGTACTGAAGCCGGAGCTATCAACTATATGAGACTAAAAACATTTATCCAAAGTCAAAAGACTTGGATATGAATCATAGATTGTCAAGATGGATGACATCACAGCTTCCAAAAGTGAAGGACAAAATATCTTGACCGCCCCCTGGTGGCTCGCAGCAGTATAGGTCATTAAGCCGGCCACACTAAAAAAGTGCATGTTAAACACATTTTTCCCAAAGATGGTTTCTGTCATTTTAGGTAGTTCTTATCATGCTTATGTATGTTCAAGTGTTCATTTTGATTTTAGTTTGTTCTTTGATGCTATTTAAAGGGGGTGTGACGTCATCATTGACAGCTGTGATTGACAGCTGCGGAGATGGAGGCTCAAGAAGTATAAGAGAGAGAAGATGTAACTTTAAGTTTCCATAACCGTTAGAACGTGTCAATTTTATGATAAATCATAGTTATTATGGTTAGTCATTGTGTCTTTCTTGCCAAACAGCCACCGTGGTGCTAACGTAGTAGCTAGATGGCTCACGGTAACCAGCTGTGGCCGTGCTCGACCTAGCGATTGGCGGGTGTGTGGGAGGGAACTTGATACCGTGGGTACAACCCCCCCCCCCCCCTCCCCGGTCACTACTGCGCAGACTCTGGCACCAAAAGGCATCAAAGGGCCCCAAAAAAAATGGTTTCACTCCATCTCGGTTGACTGTACATCATTTTCTAAGGAATCTGCTCCATTAAAATGTAATATCAACAAAGACCTTGATCTTATAGGGGACTCTCTAACTCTTCACTAAAAGCTATTTAGCAAAAGCTTTTAGCTTATTGCCCAAAATGTCAAACTATTCCTTAAATACCTAATTATGTTAGTTTATATTTGACTCATATGTATATATTTATGAACCTTAGTGTATTTTATTAAATTGCTTCAATATACAGTGCATCATTCATTTTGTATAGATGACATAAATAGGTTTATTTGTGAAACGTTTAAGCAATAGGCTACATTGTTTCCCATGATGCACTAGCTTTACTTTATATGGAAACCAATGGCCTACACAAAACTGCCGGGCCCAAATCACATTTCAGTTACAATGACTTAAATGACTTTAAATGATTTATATGCGGTTTTAAGTTCCCCTTTTCTTCCTTTTAGATAACACTGTGTGACTATCACATAATAATATACTTGTCCCTTCTGATTTGGAGCAGTGGAGTAAACTTTTTTTCAGGGGAAACAAAAATTAATTTAGTGCCTGCGCTCAAACCACTTTGAAGCCACAGACCCAAAGACCTTTGCTCTTTCATAAAGCGCGTGATCAGGTTTTTGTATGTGTCTTCATAAAGTACTTTTCTTTTGATAGCTTGCAGTGTAGGCAGACTGCCGGACATTTTATCAAGTGGAGGAAGAAGAAAGTATTCTTAATGCTCTCTAAGTGCACAATGATTCTGAGGGAACATGCCACAAGTGAAGGAGACCCATTTCCCACAGACATTCAAAGGAACATTACATTTTGCTGATTTATTTAGCTCTACTTGGGAGGAGAGATGAGGACCATGAGAGACAGACGATATTAGCAGCGAGAAAAGGTGTTCCTAAAGAACAAACAGGAGAGACAAGTAATCAAACAGGGTCCGGGTTTAGTGATATTTCTGACCTGAGTGTTGAAGCAATTTGCTGATTCATTTAAGATTAGCACACCTTAGTTATTCAGCCATTCAGTCAACTGCTGTCGGCATCCTGTTGCTCACACTCTGTAGGTGCGAGCGAGCCTCCTGGCCATAACAGTGACGTGACATTACATTATATTTCAATCAGGAGAGACTTGTTTTATAATTTAACAATGATTTATTATACAAGCGTCAAATATGAAAAGTGCAAAGTCTTTGGCGATTGGACTCCATCCTGAAGTACTATCACCGAGGGTAGGGATACTGAGGTCCAATAGCCCTAATCCCCCCTGGAGTCCAGACACTGGTGGTGGTGGTGAAAAGAGTTGTTGCCATCTGATGATGAATCAGGAGCATGGCTGTGATGCTGACTGGAGGTGACTGGGGTGGAGGCGGGTCGCATCTGCTTAATGCTGAAATGACAACTGACAGCAGCAGAGAGAACACTTTAAAGTTTGACAGGAACGATCTGATTGGCTGAAGGAAACTGTGTGACGAATCTGGTTGGTTACTTAAAAGTGCACGCCCCCAAACATCTGATAGAGTAATTACAAGGAGAGGAAAGACAGATTACTAGTGAGTGTCTTCCTGTCTGAACTTGCGCTTGAGCTACATATAGTAAAATCATATATCATATAGCGTTACTATTTGCAATGTTCCTTTATTTTATTGGGACCATTGGCTCCATGGTACTTATTAGCTTGCCGCATGCAAATAACTTTGTTACGAAGCCACAAACCATGCTGCGTAGCGAAGTTACAGCTAGCCGGCTAACCTAATCTTAGCTTGGTTGCAGTTAGCCAGTTTGTCGCTTCTGCCTTGCATTGCTCTTGGCTAGTAGAAAGCAATTGTAAGTTATTCACCTTTGCTTTGTATCACTACACGGTGTTCATTTTGTCGACCAAAATGTCAACAATAAGTTTTTCGTCAAAATCTCTGTTCATTATGCCTTGACGGGTAAAGACGCAACAAAATAGTTGGCTCTGTGTTGTGCTGGCAAGGGATGCTATATATTAGAGGTTTTCTGACAGGCAGCCGATTAAAAACAATTGATAGGCAGGCTGTATTTCCTTTCTGCTCAAGCGGAGCAGAGAAGAAAAGTGAAGATAAAGTTGTCTACCTGTTCCAGGCTCCATTTCTATCTGACAAAAAATTGCGCTTCAATCCATATTTGTTGGCATTTTCAAAAACAACATTTTTGAAAATGCCGGCCGCAGTTCAGCACTGCTGTGGTATGTTTTCATGTAACCTGTGTAACAACTGATGTCAGGGCGATCTGGGATCAGACCCCCAGCATAAACACCACATCCGTTTAAACATTGGCAATCAAAGCAATCAAATTGCTACATATACTAACTTTAATTTTCTAAATCGGAGCACAAAAATGTCATCTTTATGTTACATTTAAAATTTGGCAAGCAGAGTTGCTTTAGCTATAACACCAACAGCACTCTGATTTACTGTGGTGCTCCGAATACCCCTATGCCATTTTCTAAACCTAAAAAAAAGATTGACTTGCAGTATACACAGTATCAAGAGAGGAGGACAAGTCATTTTTGTTTTCATGGAGTTTGACTGCTTCCTGTCTCAGGATGAAGCTGCTGTTCTACACAAATAAAAAACACAGGTAGCATTATTCTAAGTACACTTGATACAAGAGGGAAGTTGCTCAACTTTCTAGAGGAAATTGATAGTTTGAAAGAGAAAAAAAAGAAGCACTGGACTTAAGCCGCCGGTGGTTCCACCACACAGAATTAACAATGCATAAACAGCAAGCATGCCCTGATTTTCTTGTGTACCACTTGGAAAGACTGCGATGCAAAGTTAAGTGCTAGAAAGACTCACCCAAACTTTCATGAGTGTGAACTTCAAATAGACAAAGTTTGCACAGGAAGAGCTGAAATGTGTGGGTTTTTATGAATATGCATAAAACATGTGTAACTTTGCAGAATCTAAACCGAGCTGTCAGATCGGTGGGAAGGAAAGCAGATCTCTCTTTTTCTCTTGCTCCTCTACCACTCCATGAACTGAGATGATTCATGACTAAAAAGGCATTTAAAAGTCAAGGAAGTGGGCATTTTGATGTGCGGATCGGGCGATGGGGTCAGCATTGGTCAAAAATAATTCAGATCAAAAGCTAAGAGATGAAGACTTCCTTCTCTGTGAATCATCTGTGAGACGATGACGACAGCGAGATAGACCGGCGGCGGAGTGGGGTGACGGTTCATTGGTGAGTGTCTGATCTGGCCGCCTAATTAGCCTTAGCCTTTCACAGAAAAGCCTCTGCCAGCTTCCGTTGTCTGTTTATCACTTTCAAACTGGCTGCAAGGTGTGAACAATTTCAGGAGGCTGGGTCATCCATGACTCAACAGTCTGCCACGACTCTGAGACTGAGTCGAATGTCTGTCCTCGGTGGATCTGATGCCAGAACAGCTGCTACTGACAGTACACAGGGATAGTTCATTATTCATGAGTTGATCTGCAAAGCATTCACTGCTTAATTGATGACAAAGGGCTTCCTCTTTTAAATTAATTTGGCTAAACCGGAGCTGTGTCTGTTTGTCAGTGCAGTGTTAGCAGTGTGTCCCAGATTCTGGCCATTAACATGTTGATTAGAATGTTAACATGATCTATAGAAATTGTGGTGTAAATATATAAATGGTTGTAATAAATATGAGAATTAAATGTAATTAGTCCAAGTTGGAAATGGAATGGTAAATGGACTTTTATAGCACCTTTCTAGTTTTCTGACCACTCAAAGCGCTTTTACACTACACGTCATTCACACATTCACACACCGATGGAAGGGGCTACAATGCAAGGTGCACCATTCGCACCACACCTTCGGGAGCAATTTGGGCTTAAGTGTCTCTCCCAAGGACACATCGGATCGAACACCAACCTTCTGATTGGAAGACGACCCGCTCTACCGCTGAGCCACAGCCGCCCCGTTGGAATAAAACAGAATATGTTAGATGGAAACTGATGTTGACATGTAGCTGGTGCTTGGAATGTCAACAATTTAAATTACAGTCTGAACTTATTCAGATCCTGTTTCTTAACTGGTACAAACACCAGAAACAAACACCAGAAGAGCAAGGACATGGACATGTTACTTTAATCATTTAATCACTTGATGGCATACTGTATTCCCAGAACTGATAAACAAGCTCTCATGCCAACATGGGAGGTATTGTTACATTGTGTTGTTGTGAATCAGGATGGAACTGGAAATCCATGCCTTGTAAAGCAGTAAGAAGGGATTAGATACCATTTATCATCTGATTGTTATTTATGCTGTTGTTACACATTGACATATGTTTTACAAAGTGGAGCTAAAGTATCACAAGTAGGTGAGGTTCAGTGTGGAAGCCTCAACATATTAAAATCGTGGTCTCTCTCTCAAGTTCTTTGGGTAGAATCTGTGTAATAGGCGGCAGGGGAAATAATTACTCAAGGTTGGAATGGGATTTGGTGTGAAAGAAAAAGGCTTGTCGGTGACAAAATTGACAGGATGGAGATGGGAAGGAATTCAAAACTAGTCAAGAGGGGAATAGTGGGGAACATTTCCCCAGAGGACCTGTCTGTTGTCTGCTGTAGAGGCCACGACTGAAACATTTCCAAACGTCCCCCAATCTGCTTCATCAAGGCATCATGAAGCAGTACACTGAAATTAGCATTTTTTTTTCTCTTAGGGAGCTTGCTTGCTGCCAACTGCTGCCGCTGTGCGTATTACAGTGGGATGCTGCACTGGGAAAATGTTAGAGATTCATGAGAAAAACAACTTGTGATTTAACTGAATAACATATGTTTTTATTTATGCATATTTGTCATTGCTGTTTTCTGTGTATCGACTCTGGTTTGAAATTAAACCATTTCCATTGCAAATACATGCTGCAACTAGAGTCGGATCATAAGAGTCGGATCATAGTCCCTAACCTAACTTGTGATTTGTAAGGGGATTAAACAGTTGGCAAATAGCCTGTTCCCAGCTGGATCTGTAATTTTAGTATTTGCCCACAACCTTAAAAATACACCAATTTGAAAGAAATTCTTGACTAGTACAGTGCCAATTGCTTTGCTCACGTTATTACTGCTGAGCAAGACACCTGCCATGAAATAGTTGCAGCCCCTCATCGGAGAGCCAGCTGTACCGAGCATGCCGTTCGGCGGCGGCAAATTTAATATTGCTGCAGGGTTGGAAATTAACTAATTTGTGTGCAGCTAACTTTTGTCTAACTTTGAAAAAAAAAAGTTGGTTATCCAGTTTTAATTCTCTCTCTCTCTCCCTCACACACATTGACCGATGTCGGGTGCGTGTAGCGAGCTAGGGAGAGCAAGCTGTACCCAGCATGCACATGTACATAACACACTACTATTAAATAAGTCCCATAGATCTCAAGATCACATACTCCATACTGCACTTCCTTACATCCTTAGCAAGTGTGAAGTCGATCAGATGAACAGCTGTCACGAAAATCGAAAGACAGACAGAGACTCCTTCCATTGCAGTTACATTTTGGTCTGCCATCTTGTGTTGTTTCCATTTCACACTCGAAGTGGTAAAGTTCCTGAAACAGATTGAGCTCCATATTATCTTATCCCATTGAAATATTTCCTACTTGTCGCAAGAAAAACTTTTCAATGTTACAATAAAAATGTTTGAAGAGCTCGCACAATGCTGACATGACGTCATTTGCATTTAGTCATTGTAAGTCAGCGTTCAAGAATGCTCCGCAAGAGTTGCCCCGCCTCATCCAGGTTCATTTCACCAGTCTCGTCATCTGCCGCATCGCTTTGTGTACTCACATTTAGCACGCATGTAGTAGCACAATCTTTCATCTGTGTTCGATCTCAGCCTGTTTGCTTTCATTTCATACTAATTCCCTGCAGCAGCAACTTTAGTCTTTAATATCTTGTGCTTGTTTGTTTATTTCAGAGCATCTCAACATGTTTTTAGTCACGCATAACCTCAGGCGCTGTTGCTTGGAAAAGCACGAGATATGATCGCAGTATGATGGGATGGCAGCAGATCAGCAGCTCTCAAGCTAGACATTCAGATAGAAGTGCGTGTATGGGCGTGCGCCAAAATGTTGAATATGCAAATATGGGCTTTGAGGCATTCAAGAGAGCGACGTGAGAGAGGAATTAAGTGTGGGTATGCAGCTCTGTTTGTCTTGCTGTGAGGCTCCTAGTTTAGTTTCTCTCTGAGTTTAGTTTCTTGGATGATGACGATGATGAGAGAGCAAAACATGCTATAGATAGATAGTCCAATTCCATCTCGCACATACATAATCACAGACATGTACACAGATAAATTACACCCCCCTGAAGCTAGCTGCTGGATGGGCTTGTACACAGAGAGAAGTGGATTATGGGAGACACTCCGCAGAGGGTCAAAGGTCATCCCCACTGTCGAGATGACGAGACAAGCATGCCATCGACTTCCAGTACGTTTTCTTGATCTTGTATCTATTGAACCAGACAAGCTGAGCAAGAGCATGTTTGCATTTAAAGGAGCATACTTCATACATGGGTTGAGTAGTTTATGCAATCCAGTATCGCATACAGTGTCTCAGTGGGACTCACTCCAAAACTCGACTGCCACTGTGCAGGATTTCCCGTGTCTGACCCATCAGTGTGTTGGGATCTGACTATATGGCTTCAAAATGTGCTGTGGAACAAAGAGAGTCAGGCCTTCCCTTTTGCAAGCAAAGGTTTCATCCTGATTGTAGTTTGAGCACCAAACCCCCCAACTCTGGAGAAATTCACATTAGGGTGTGAGTTCCCCCCCCCCCCAAATGCAACACTGCTCTCATTGGACGAGAGCAGGGATGCCGAGGCGGGACCTCCGGTAAGACGACCCTGCTCCCCCAAAAAACTATGCTTCCCTGAAGTTACCTGAAAGCAACTTGGCCGAGGGCCAAGACACCCCTGGACCCCTGTGGTTCAGCCACTGTTCTACAAAACTACCTGCAACCCCCACCTCAATGCTTTTTCCATCGATCCCTCCGGGGTAGCAGGAGGCACACATGCAACGTTGTTCTTCTTTTTAATCAAAACCTAGGTTTAACAGTTTATATTCGCTGGCCGAATTCACCAAACTGTCTATTTTATTTTTGTTCGTATCCACGAAGCGAACCCTTTCATTCCTGCAGAAGTGAAGAAGCAAGACTTCTTCAGAGAGAGAGAGAGAGAGAGAGAACTTCCACTCTCCACTCTCCACCAAGCGCCTCGTTTGCTCCGGACATAAGGACGCGAAAATCCCTTATCCAGACGACAGCGATTCTCTCCTACCGAGAGAACACCCCCGGCCCGCAGCCGCGCTGCCTGGGCCAAACGAAGCTCAGAAGAACCCCTCAGAAGAACCCCCCCCCTCAATCACCACGATTGCATCGTACCGTAAGGCGAAATAGAGTCTGGGTAGAGTTAGAGAGAGTTCATTTGTGTTTATTTTATCTTGTTTGTGTGCTTAAAGTACTGTTCATTTTTATAACGTCTTGTATGCTTAATAATCGGCGACACTAACGGTTGTTGAGATCGTTGGGGTGGTGGAGAAGCTAGTGTATTTCATGCTACCATGATCTGTGTTGAGCTAGCCGCCTAGTGAGGTCGAAGTTGCTTCTCATCAGTTCAGGAGGTCAGAACCGCCGGCTGAGACAAAGAGTCGCGGTTCTTGCTCCCCTGGCTGAGAGAGCAATCTTCCGTACTCCCGCGAGGCGCAGAGGATCTTAATCTTTTGTTTTATTTAATTTTGTTCCTTTCCCTTCTCTTTTACTAATCCACACACACACACACACACATACAGCTTTGAGCTAATGTAGCTACTGCTAAACGGCTACCGGCACTAGACGCCGGGTCTGCTGTTGGCTATCCGCCATTTTGAGTCTCGCGCATGAGAGACGTCACCACGTCCCAACTACGTCATATGTCGCTGAGCTGTTCCCTCGCTCCTCCTCCTTACACACACACACACACACACACACACACACACACACACTCCCCCCCTTTTCAATCGTCTGTTGATTTTAGATAGCGTGCTCATAAATGTATAGTTGTTGTTAGTTTAGATATTAGTTGACTAGATCATTAGTATTAGAACGTAATAAACTCTGTTATATTTTAAAGAGCAGCTGTCTGTGATTACTTTGTGCATGTATTGTGATAATAGCTGTATATGTGGTCTGCTCGAACTTAAACCTTCACTTTCACTCTGAATGTGTAATAGTACTCAGACTGTTGACATTGTGAGTGAACACTAATTATGAGACTTAGTTTATCGTTTGGTTATTGGTCCCTGTTCGCAGGGTGGTGTCCCGTTATTATTAATAATCATTAATAATTGTTACTGACATTAATAATGATGTTAGGCTGTTCTCTCTCGTGAACTGTCTACGCAGGGTAAATAATTGGCTTAATTGAGTGAGGCTATATTGCCATATCAACTGGATTAGCTGCGCTCGCGGACTATGGTCGCAGCCCTCGAATAATAATCATTATTAATGCTCCTTAAATTATCAGAAATTGGTCACCGGTTCAGATTAGAGCTATGAAGGGTAGGGCCAGATCCTTCATAGTTTCTGTCCAAGCCTGACACGAGCCTGAACCACAGCAGCAGTTTTAGGCAGAGCCCGGTTAGAAACACATTTTTTAATGGTATTAAAAGTTTTAGTCAACTAAAGTATTTTCTTTGCAGTAACAGACATGTGCCAGCCCAAAAACTGACATATACTGTACATATCACAGACTAAGTCTGCTTTAAAAAACACCGTAAATTGCCATGTCTTGTCGCGCCCAATTGGTTTGGGGCAGAGAATCAAAGAAAATATGTCTACTAGTACCACTAGTTTGTAACAACAAATGTGCTTTAAAGTACATATAATGCCACCGGAATTACATTTATCAACATAATGATGACACTTTGTTAATTGGTATACAGTATCTCACACAGTATCCAATCACTTTCATTCTTTTTAATAATTATAAATAAGTGAAACTTAGTCACCTGTTGGCTGAGAAGCTTCAAATACAACAGCTTTTAGTGGTAGCTACTAAATTGATTAACATTAACATTAAGCTAGCCTAATTCATATCACTACCTGTACAATCAACCTGGAAATAAAAGTGATGACTAGTACTATAAAGAAGAAGCCTGCTAATTTGACCAGATCTTAACCAATGCAGGTATTTTGTTGACCGGATCCAAAATGGAATCCGTTATCGGAACCCAACCCTAATCTTAATACCAAAATGATTGACCATAGCAGGAAAATGTTCAGTGACAACAGATTTCAATTGTTTTTCAACAATATATCCTTGTAGTAACTGTGACGGTTCACAGTTTACCGTGTGGGTTTAGGAGTGGAGCAGAGACTCAGGTGCAGACTTAGACACAAGGTGAGGTGAAATGCAATGTTCTTTACTGGGCATTTAAGCAGTCAAAAACTGAAACCAAAAACAACTCCAACCGGGAGCATGAAAAATCCAAACTGAAAATAAAAAGCAAAGTCACAAAAGGGGCTTGGTCACAAAAGGCAAAGACACAAACCGTGGGAGTCAGAGGGTCAACACAAGGGGTAACCACTGGAGATGAGACAAGTCCACGGGGAGGAAAAAAGAACAAATGATAATCCGGCACTGGAACAGGGCAAGCAGGGGAGTATAAGTATGTGAGGGGTAATGAGCGGATTGCCGGCAGGTGAATGGAGATGAGTGGGGTTTGCAGAGGGAAAATGTGCAGGAACAAGGTTGAGGGGGGAGGAGGTAACACAGCGCAGACAGCACATGCTCCCTGAGTTAATGTCAGGTTGAAAGGCGGCCTCACTCTATTATATTTAGCTACAGCTCCAAATCGATATATTGCAGGAGGAAATGAGAAAGTCTTCTGTCAATGATGACCTTTCCTCCGGATTTATCATGTACCGTGAGTCTGGAAAGGGAGGTCTGGTACAAAATGTTGATTTGACAAGGGTGGAGGGAAAAAACATTTTGTTTCAGGCTGCGGTATTTCATTTGAACCTTTTTTTTGTCAAGTTATGGGAAGAAAGATTACGTGTACAGGTGTTTTTGTCTGTAACACAAAATGTGTTTTCCATTCGACAACTGATGGATAAATGTGCAGTTTCCGCATGGCCGGGAGCCACAGACATCTTCACTTACTGAACCACTTGGATTTAGTTTGAACACACCCTAATGGAAAGTTTTTGGCTACGATGCCTTTATTTACACGTGCTATGAGAAAACTGGCAAAGTAAAGTTAAACTGTTTAGAATGTTGGCAACACTGCTCCATATTTTGTAAGAAAATGTTCAGCTAAAAAGGCAGGGCTTTCTTTGTGTCTATCCTGCAGATTGTTGATCTATAAACATGTCTAATAATAATATGCACATTTTTCTTTTTGTCAACTAAAACGTAATATTTTACTTTATTGTTTTAGTCAGGGTTTTTCCCATCAAGTAAAATACGTTCACTATCACTAAACACTATCTACCACTATTTCTTTAGTTTTGGGGCAGAATTGATTCATTGATCTTACCATGTTTATATTTTGGGTCCTCAAGGCTTTCTGACATATCAACATGCATGCAACCGAGCCATCATGAACTAGCCCCCAATCGTGGAATGGTTTCGTCATGTGAATATTCAGAGCCGGCCTGAGGGTCCTGCAGCCGTCAGGGATTTGGGTTATTTTTTCACTGTTTGCCTTATTATTTTCTTTCATTGAATGTGTGCAATGATCGTTTTTCTGCACATTCACTCCACAAAGTGTTGAAGAGTAAAACATGCATGTGGTCATCTTTAAGCAAGTCTACATACTCAAAATGAGTATGTAGACTTGTTCCATCAGCGCTTTTTTGTATTGTCAGGAATGATTAGTCGTCATTGTTAATTTACTTATGAAAGGTCTTAGATATCACCTAACATACAGGTTCTTTAGTTCCATATGTACAGTATGTACTAAGGTCTGTATATGTGTTGTTTAAAACCTTTGTTTTGTTACTTTTTTGGTGTAAATTTAAATAGATCAAGTGATACATTTTCCAGACAGTCACACGGTACGAAGTGGCCCACTTTGACACCGGTGACCGCTGTTCACTTCTTTTTTTTCTCTGCTTATCCTAACCATGGCCGTGTTCTTTTTTGTCATATCAATTGGACCATTTATTAGAAAGAGATTGTTGGCATGACAAAAATCTGATCTGCAGAAAATAATTGCAACTCTCTCTCTCTTCCTTTATGTCCGTGTCTGTCACACACATAATCCCCAGATCGTGATCTCTGATCGCAGTATTTGATCGGAGTTGTGTAGATGAACTTTTTCATCCGCTCTCTTCACAGCATGAGCCGGGTTCTTTGTAGGAATGTAAACAAGCTATTTATTTATATGTTTTAACCTTCATATGTTTTTACAGTTTTTTTTCCTATCTTCAAAACAACACCATCTGTATCCTCCATTATATCTCTGTTTCCATCTCCCTTCTGCTCTGCGCCATAACATGCATGTATTAACTAATTTGCACATGTGACTGTGAACATTAATGATTCTGAACGAGCAAGAGATTCTCAAAGACACAAACTGATCCGTCCACTTCTACGCAAAACTCTCAGGGCGCTAGTAAGAGAGAGAGAGAGAGAGAGGGAGAGGGAGGGAGTTGCAAGAGATCAAGAAGGACGCTGCCACAGGAGGGATGAATAGAGATGTAAATAAATGTATGCAGATTCACTGAGACACAGCAGGTTATAAAGAAAACAAGAGACAGAGAGAGAGGGAGTGTTGTGGGAGAAAGGGAGAAAAACAAGGCGAGGCATTGAAAAGGAGTGGAGGCTGCAGGGAAGGAGGAGGTGGAGAATTAGGAAAAAGTCATGAAAGAAGGATGATGAGGGAGGTTGAGATGTGACAGGGTAGTGAAGTATATTAATGTGACAGCTGTGTCAGAAAAATATTTCAATATTGTTTTTGCACTTCCAGCTAAATCACATCAGGATCTTATGCTTTTGTTTTGCAAATGTGTACCATCAAAATTAATGTTTTCGAGCGAGCTGTAATTTGAAACTAATTTCCTATGAAAGCAAGAAATTATCTCAAAAACAAGCTCCCTTCTTGTTGGCCAAACAAGATAGTCCTATTAGGGTTATGATTTCTTAAAATTGTGTGATTATAGCTTTTATTTATCAAAATGCTTAAGATAAGGTAAGTGGATTCTTTAAACTTAGAATGGAGCCAGGCTAACGGTTTCCTTCTGACTAGAGTCTTTATGCTAAGCTAAGCCTATTGGCTGCATGTTCTGACTTCATAAATTGCTAAAATACATTAAATTGGTGTGTATAATCTTATCTAACTCTCAGGAAGAAAGCACATTTTAGCTCCCTAAATGACAAACTACCATTATCTGATCCAACATTTTTATAAAAACCTTCTATCAGATATTAGTCGATAGATATTAGGTTGATCAGTGACAAGTTGATTAGTTTATCATCGTGTTTTAACGTCCATGAGGCATCAGTCATTCTTAGCTCTTCTCTTAACCGGCACACACAGTCGAATTAATAGTCCGAAGCGTCCTTTTCGACATCTAAAGCACTCTCCTGCTCATTTACAACATGGAGAAAAAATCCACCAAGAATTCACTGTACAATATCCACATTTCTCTGTCCCCCCCTCCCCCCTTCTCTCAACAGTGTCTCAGTGTGTGTCAGCACTGGGGTGTGGACCCCACTATGAATTCGCCATTGAGGAGTTCTGCCTGGCCAAATTCAGACTGGACATGCAAGAGCTGGACCAGAAACACTGGTGTAGCTGGGAGGATACAGTCGAGTGAGTAGAATCAACATACACACACACAGAGAGAGAGAGACGTCCAAACACAAATGCAAACAGATTAACTTTCCACACAAATGCAAACAGAATTATGAGCTTTCCATTTTAAATTTGCACAAGGCATTGAATCAGCAGTTTCATTCTATTTGTTAGTTGTAATGCAGTAAGAGCATTAAAACGCCTCAATGCGATTGTGGCGCGTTACCCATTAAGCCTATGGCACAATGATCTTCACACATCTCAAATATTAGATTTATTCATTGTCTCTGATCCACTCTAAGTCAACGGAATGTAAGTTAACTCCACACTAAGACGCGTTGTTTTCAACAACAAAAAGGAGTGTGTTCATTCCTGGCTGAGGATCTATAAAATCGTCCAACGTTTTGGTCACCTTCCAACAGCTGATTAGATACTGGGTGAGAGACAACAGAGAAAAAGAGTGGGTGAACATAGTCAGTGCGGGGAACAAAAGCTGTAAGCCTGTGGCATGAACAGGGATCTTTCGTCCATGTACAAATATTATCTTTGCACTTACTGTAAGAGACGTCTGGCGCCACAGGTTTTCACAGTTGCTCTCAGGATTTGAGTGCCAGTTATTGGAATCATTTGGTCCAATTAAACAATTACGTGCCATCCACTTGACTGTCAATTTAAAATTGTGTGTCACACTGTTTTGTATTCAAACAATAAAACCCCTATCCTGAATTACCTGGGTGTAATATCATGCTGACCCTGAGGTCCCCCTGTAAACTCATAGCTCCCCCCCACCAGTGGCGGCTGGCCAATAGAAAGCCATGGGGCGTGGTCCCACCTTGAGCGCCCCTCCTTGAGACAAAAAATAAAAAAATTATAATAAATTTGACAAATTCTCAATATTTGTGTTTTTGAAATATGGAATGTACCCAGTAATATTTGTAAATTATGATATCTGCGCAAAATATATGCTTTTCCTGCACGTCCTCGCCACCTCTCTGCACGTCCTCTCCGCCTGTCTGCATGTCTCAGCAGCGCTGGGGCCATCGAGAAATGGCCCACGAGAGGCGGGTCTATGAAGCAGTTTAGCCAATTGCTGATTAAAGACATAAATGAGTGACATACAATTTAGCCAATCAGCGTCCTCAAATAGATTCAGCTCGGGGCCAAATTAGAATTTGGCCCCAAGCTGCGCGTTCTCGTCAGGAGAAGTCTCTACAGGCGAGCGCCACCGCTAGCACTACTCCTCCAAGACCCGTTTGAGAGGAGAACTTTGGCGGAGATTCTGCAGGCCAAAGAGCTGATCCCAGATCAGCCTGACCTCACAATCAGACAGCAGACTAGCAGGAAAGGGAAGCAGTACATGCAAAGCTTCTCTAGTACACTAGAAAGGTTAGGCTAGCTGGATGCAGTCATGCTAATAACTTAGTTAGCTTTTTGAAACAACGGGGACAGATCCATCACGGACAGTTACGGGAGTGAGGGATATGAAGCACCTGTCTGAGGAAATAAGGAAACACGAGAACACCAGGGCACACATGGAGAACTCTGTCAAGCTACATATTAGGCAAAGTGAACATCTTTTCTTGTACATAGTTGTCCTCAGTCTCATCTGCTTAACTTGGTCATGGAGGCATCATTTAATTGAGATGTAAATTAACAGTGAAAACTCATCATAGCTTAATTTAACATCAGTATTCCTCATTCTTCAATCTCATCTCAATAAATAAACATATTATATTATATTTTATATATATATATATATATATATATATATATATATATATATACACACATATTGTATATATATATATGTATGTGTGTTTTATATTATACTGAAAATTATTATATGATATATATATATATATATATATACTGTATATATTATACTGAATTCCCTGTGAGGGTGACAAAAATATGATCTCCTGACGTGTTTATCAAAGTGTTATTTACTGCTTTTTTTCGTGTTGGAATAAATGCTAAATATTTAACTGCAAAGTAGTAATGCGTGTTTGATACCTTAATTGTTTGCATTAAATCATACTGGGATGTTTGCTGAAATTGATTGGATGGCCCTACCTAGAAAATTTTCCACCAGCTGCCACTGCCCCCCACTATAGGCAACCTTGGAAGGGGAACCCAATTAAGGAAGTTTCCAATAGGCCTGACAGTAGACCTAGTCTCATGCGCAGCATTGTTTCTGTTTGCATGAGAACTGTTGCTTGTGAAGTCCTTTCATACGTCCTCGGGCCAGAGCCAATTATGTCATAGTAGGTTTGGAAAAATAGAAAACAAGCTGCAAGGTTAATTTAGGTAAAGGAGCAGTGTTTCTTGATCCCCGTTGATCTGGTCATCATTCCGCCAAAACTTTGCACTAATTAATCTTAATTTAGATAGTCTATCATTACTAAATCTTAGTATTGAATCTTACCTGACACACTGCACCCTTTGCGTTTCGATAATTAATGAATTAGGAATGCCAAAAGGCTGTATTTTTGTCATTCAGCGTGTGCATCTTCCATCCATGTCGAAATGTCATATACGCTCAAGTGACAGGTACGGATAAGTGGCTTATTATTAAACATAATCTCTTAAAAAATACAATTCTGATATATTACAACGTGTGTGTTATTTTCGTGATTTTGACCATCATATCTGTTGGCTTTAATGACGTACTCACCAAACTAAATTGATTGTTGTGATCTCGCATGTCAACAATATCACGACAGCAAAGTCGGTCACAGCATTGCCACAATGCTGTTCATGATTTCGAAGCATGAATGAAACAGATGATCTCAATCAGCTAATACCAGCATGGCTTCAGTGTTCTGTCTGAACGAAAGTCTCAGCAAATATCTTGAGTAGAAAGTCAAAACCAATACAATTGATGGCTAAAAGTTGTAACTCAAGAAGCATATGAAGAAGATGAAATATAGCTTCAGGCTTTCTAGAAGCTCATTCACAGCTGGGACATCCAAGAGTGCAACAAAGTTTTCTCATTTCTAGTGTTGTAGAGTAATATCATAAGTTTGGAACATTATATTCTGCTTCTAGTGTACTTTGCAGTGTTTGTGTCTGTGTGGCCAGGGACTGCAGATCAAAAGTACTGCAGTACTTGTGTGTGTGTTAGGACAGTTGTACACAGTAAGTGTCAGTTCTAACCTGGGTCCTAATTTCTCCTTTTCTCCCTGAAATATCTCTCATTTCTTTTTTGCTGAAGCAGAAATCATAAGCAGAATATTCGATAACAGTAACAGTGCTGTATACTGTAGGCGTAACTGAAAGATTGACACTTGAGCGTCATAGTTTAAAGTGAAGGGCGACTCACCGAGCTGCCGTATTTGACGAGTTGGGCGTGAGAATGCGTTGGTCTCACGGATGCTAATGTTCAGGTACTGCATGAAACAGTGGCATATACAATACATGTGATTGTGCTACTATATTAACACCTTCATATAGTCTCTAACCTTTAACCTCTGGAAATGTATGGAAATCAACGGTTTCCCCGGAAGGAGGAAAAAAATGCATTCAGTAAAGCAAGACGCATTCAAAGTTATACGATTTTATATGGTTAGCTCCCCTGTGAGGAAGTAAATGGATTAAAACATGCAAAATCAGTGGAATGTTTTTTTAAGTATCACTGCATTTAGATATTTCACTCCAGCAGTTGTGAAAGCACTCTGCTGCTTACCCTAACACAGTTGCTTACATGCAATATTCATAACTCAAAATCACAGGGTTTCAGCTTAAACACCATGTATACAAATTCATGTTTGAGTGTTTACCACTGGATGTGCAGTGCAATGAATCAATATAATTAAGTACTGTCAGAGGGATAAATGAGCAATTGTTGAAAAAATAAAATAGTTCCTTATTGACACCGTATCTGAATTTTATATACTTATAATTATTCATATTCATATTTATATATTTATATTTATATATATATTTATATATATATATATATATTATATATATATATATTTATTTATTTATATATATATTTAATATATATATAAATATATATATATATATATATATATACAGTATATTAAATATATATATATTTATATTTATATTCATATTTATATACTTATAATTGTTAATTGTTTATATATTATAATTATATTTATATGCAATATTGCAGCCGGAAAAGGGAGAAACTCAGCTAGACACAATAGAGCATTTTTAATATTCCCACAACTGTCTCTGGGAACAGGACATGTTTGGGGCACAGTCAATCTGTTTACAAGGTTTAATTGAGACTAATAAAATTATTTTGATGCCGGCCCTGCTGTGAAAAACAAGCAGGGTTTGCTAATAAACCCACCGGGTGGGTGCATTTGATGGTGAGTTCAGTTGTAGGATAAGTCGAAGAACGGTGTAGCAATTTGTCATTTCGGTTTGCAATGCACTCAGGTATGTACAAAACACTTAGCGGATGGAAGAAAAAAAATGACGAGTCTGCTAATGCAGATGGAAGGACGTAGACGTCCAGCTGGAGACAGGAATAATAACCTGTCACCATCTAGGTTCAATTTCAACTTTTTCCAGCACGCTGTAAGAATTGAAGCTCTCAGGGTCTCTGTTTTTGCATTCTCTACTGTTATGTTTCAAACCGCTCACTTTCTAGGTCTACCTTACACGAGGTTCACTTTGTGATTAATCAGTCACCTTCAGCACACACCTTTTCTATCAGATAAGTTGACAGAAGCAGCGTTACTCGGAAAAAGCTGAGTTATGGCGAGGAGGCAGCTATGAAACCGTTTGCTCAGTTAACTGATGTATGGCCATTTATTTAGCTTTGATACACAGTGCCCAACTACACAAGTGTCGACCAGCCAGGAGTTCATCACAGCCTTAACCATAAATTGTTTCCTCCTCTCTTCATTTCGCTTTACATCTTTTTCTTTTTCTCTTTCAGCCATTAAACGTCTCACTAAAGTTTTCATAGCTTTTGGTGCCTCGGAGCCGCTTTATATGAGGTCAGAGTGCCACAGACTCCTCAATAATACACGTGTTACCTCTGTGACTGCCCACATTGCAGTGATTTAGTCTGCGTTCATCAAGCTGACGGTTTGTAAAGGCTCCGTTTTGGCCAGAGAAAGTGTACACGCTGCAGTTTTAAAGAAACGGTGAAATGGATGACATAAAATATTTATAGAACAGCTGGGGAGAAAAATAGAGAATGATAAAGGATTCGGCACTCAGCTGTCGTGTCCAATAACTCGGTGCCGACGGCATCTCTGAACAAAGAAAGTAACAGTTTAATTGCTTCATCATAACAGAAAATGTCCTCTGGCTAACAATTAGGGGGATAATCTTTGTTTTAATCCAATGACCACAGTGATTATAAAACACAACTTTATCGTGGTTGTTCACCCTCATATGATCATTAGCAGAACATCAAATGGATATTAACATCCAGCTGATATCGCTAGTAGTTATTCCCTTGTTTTGTCCAAAATCATATCCAAATGTGTTGAATTTATTGTTTTAAAGGGCCTTTGGAGAGGAATTAGAATCTCTACTTTATTCTACATAAGCCTGTTAGTGGACGGGCAGGTGTATGTGTTTGATTGACAGCTGAGCAGGAAGGGGCATCGAGACAAAGTTTGCAGATAACCGTAGCTTACAAGGACAGATGGATATGGATACAGTTTTGGAAGCGGGGCGCCGTTCATTCCTATGAAAGTTGCTCAGTAATGCGTGAAGCAAATCCGAGATTTTTCGCAGGGCCTCCGTATCAATGGGCCAATAGAGCAAATGCACAAGCGTTTCCTCTAACCCCGCCTCCCAGCCCTTGGTCCCAGGCTCATTCATATGAACGGAGGAAGTAAAATAAATCTGGATTCAGCTATAGTTAGCATTTTACAATGCTGTCATGGTTTATATAAGAGACATTTAGTGTTCATACTGGGAATTCCCAAAAATTTGAGATACGTCTCCTTCCCAATGAGATACTAAGATACGTCTCTTTCCCATAATTTTTCTATGGGAAAAAGTATTTTTCTGGACCAATGGCATCACATGACATAATTATACAGTTTGGCCAATATGTCGAATTTGCTTCAGCACTCTTCCTGGGTAGACACTACTCTTCCTGTCTACATAGACAGAGAAACAATAGCGTTCTGGCTTGTAAATGGACACACAGGGCGAGGAGTCACGGAACCAAAAAAAGGACCATACATATCTTCAGTTTTGGTTTTAGGAAGTCGCTTCCCTCTTGAACTTCACTGTGACAGTCTGACCACACTTATCTGTCTACTCTACCTTGAGAGTTACTCCGTGTCTTCAGCGAAACCACATGATTGAAAGCATGTAAAGTATTTTAATATGTCACGATGCTTAAAAAATAAAAAAATAAATAATATGCAACTTTTAAAAGAGGAAATAGCACATTCTTCCTACATAAAGTCTAATTCAAAAGCAATACAACACACCTTTGCTCAATTCAACACACTGACTTGTTCTGGAACAGCATCAAGGCCTTTTAATTTAGTCTGTAGTGAGAAAGTAGAATTAGGTCAGATTTTACAGGGTCATTCTGAACAGGTTACATGAAAAATGTCAGAAAACCTCTGAAGGAAAAGATTTTAGGAATTTAACATGAGGGAATTTTCTTGAGGTTACAATGTAATTTGAGGTTATTTTTCACTAATTCAAATAAAAAGAAAAGAAAAAGAAAGGGTCACAGTGAGGGTCATACTGACATAATAGGTTTCAGCAAACCCCTATTAAGGATTTATTAATTAAAATTCAAATATGAGGAAATTATGATTTAATTTGAGCTAACTTCACAAAAAAAAACTGCACAGTGAAATGTCCTGGATTTTGACTTGGTCAAGGTCATACTGAAGAGGATTGCATTGAATATTTCAGCAAACTTATTTATTTATTTATTCATGAGAGTTTAAAAATGGGAACATTTTCAATGTAGTTCAATATTATTTGAGCTGAAATTTCCCTGTCATGTGCAGTGCAGTACTTATGGTCATGGTCGGGAACATTTTGAGCATTTTGTAAAGCATTAAGATAGATGTTTTACAAAAATCTCCCCTTTGTAGAAAATCATTTTCCAGGAACTGTCAGCAAACAGAATAAACTGAAACTATAAATATGACCGTACTCCTGAGATGAATTGATTCAATTGTGATCTCTGTTTGAAATATGAGGAGAAATGAATACGGAAATGTGGAGCGCCACAGCAACACTAATCTGCATTTGATGGGGAATAAAAAGTTGAAATGCCCTTCATCTCTGTCTCAAAACTTTAACATCAACAACTTGAGATAATCCGCTGGCCATGAATATGTATGGGGTCTATTAAGTATGCTTTAGTCAATCCATCTGCTAACCACCAGCAGAAGACCCTGTAGGCTATATACTCATCTGTCTGTTCTGTCTGTTGGGTTAGTCGGGTGATTGTGGCACATTACTGTGCTCAGCGTGGCTAGCGTAGCCTCCAACACAGACACACACACAAACAACTCCTCCAGCATTATATGCAAATTCTTGAAGATATTTTTTAGCAAAAACAAAATTGTTCCAAAAATTAATTATTTTGTTCTGCTTATTAATCCCTGTATTTTAGATATGCTCATTACAAGTCTTATTTTTCTCACTTTCACAGCACAAAATGCTCTGCTCCATTCACACACTGTGTTAATGTTCAGAAAAGGAGCTATTGTATATATTGCTGTAAACTAAGTGATTCTTCAGCAGCAGCTCTTTTTTCTCAGTACCTAGCTGAGGTGACTTTACTGTTGTGTCACTGGCTCGTTTCCAGCTCTAAAAAGCAGCGCTGTCCAGAGGCCAGAAGCATCTTCAGGTTAAGATGTTCGTAGAAATCTATCTTACAAATCTTCTTAAGCTGAAGAGGTGTTGCCCAAAAGCGTAATAACTGAAGATTAACAGATTCCTCCTACCCATCAGGAGGCTAATGCTTTATTCATACTTCTGCAGAAAAGATTCTGTGGAGCTTCCTCTAAGAGATGGTTTGCAGAGCATGCAGAGAGCCGCCGCACATCATTCACCCATTCACACACATTCACGCACTGATGGCAGGGGCTACCATGCAAGGTGCCACCTTCCTATCAGGACTATCTAAACATCATACCCGCTCACACACCGCAGAGCCTTCGGGTGACATTTGGGGATAAGTGTCTTGCCCAACGACACATTGACATGGACTAGAAGAGCCGGGGATCAAACCACCGATCTTCTGATTGAAGAACGACTTTACCTTCTGAGCCACAGTCTCCCCAATGTATGCCTCGCGTGGAAGCATAAGAACATCTCGAATAAGAACTTTTAGGTTGTTAAAAGAAGTCTGATTGTATATAAGTAAATGACTCTACTTCTCACTTGATTTATTACCTCAGTAAACATTGTAAACATGAATTTATGGTCTCAATCGCCAGTTTCAAGTCTTCTTCAATACAGCATTATGGTCATTTAGTAATAAACTAAACCATAAAGCAGGGTATGCTTTAGGGCGGGACAACCTTGTGATTGGCAGGTTGCTACTACAGCGTTGTCCGGTCTTGGAGTTGTCTGTGTTTTCGTCTTAGAACTTTCGCAGTGTGTTTTATAGTTCATGAAAGTTAATTGTAAAATATAATCTTTTACACATCATTGTAAACGTAAAAGGAGGGCAGAGAGTCTCTTGGTCAGAGGAGTGCAGGGACAGAGCTGTGAGTCAGAGGAATGAGCAGATCTATAGTGTAGGCAGGGAAGCCAGGCAGAGTGAGCCCAAAAGCAAGATTGGGAAGAACACAGAAGTGGGACAGAGGCATGAGGCAGGTTTAAGAAGGCCGCAGGCACAAGAGACAAAAATTTGCCAAAGCGACGCATAAACACACAACGGCCTCTACGGGCTGGAACTTAACTAACCCAGTAGTTGAACCTGCGATCTGACGATGGTGGAATTGAAGGCCGGTCTTTCAAGCAGAATCGATTGAAGAGGATAAGCAGCGTGCTACGACACCGATACACCTGTGATCCAGCACACCCACACACAGACGAACCGAGAGAGAGAAGCTCCTGGCGAGGATGAAGCTGAGGGTATGACAGAAGACTGTTTACTGCACATTAAAGCTTCCCTATGGGGTTTTTGACCAGTAAGAAGAACAGTGCTAGCAAGTACAAAAGGATGCAAACAATGTTGGAATCCAAATACTTAGAATACAATCTTCTTTGCAGATGTTTTATGAGGAATGAAACGAGTTTGACACGTCAGCACAAAAGTAGTGGTAAATATGTCCCTTGCTTTCCTTTGTCTTACGGTATCTTTAGTTATAGACATCGTTTGAACAGTTTCATCTCTTTTTGTGTTTGCAACTTGAACCGCAAAGAAAAATAGGACGCAAGTTTGAAAATTATTAAAATGTAATTTATTCATGTTTACAATAATAACATCATGAATCACTTAAATGTTATCATAATTGAATACGATGAATGAGTCTTACTTTAGAAGGGAACTGTCACACGGCATTTAAAGAAAGAAAAGAAAAGCAGAACACTGCAGTTGAAACCTGTGAACACTTCTGTTTGGTGCAACGGTGCATAAAGAGGGGCAGAAAACTCCTCTTGAATTCCTCTCCTGCTTCTGGTGAAACCCAGCGGGACCAATGAGTCGTCAAAGTGCATGTTTGCAGTATTGATGCAAAGGCTCAGAACAAGGAGACGGCTCAATTAGAGCAGGGAAACACCTTTTGTTGTGTGCTCCAGTGTATATTAACTCGGTTCCACATCAAATGGGAGGTATTCTCAAAGACGACGCAGTGTGCCAATACCAATTTACTAAAAGCTAATAACACAGCAGGAGGAAGATCATAAAGAATTGGGCTTTCATACAGCAACAAAGCTAGAGATGAGGAGATTATTCCCAAGAAGCAACGAGAACAAATGCAGAGGTTTCTCCTCTCTATCCGCAGAAGCGGAGCAGGGATGCGGAAGGAAATGTATGCCAGCCAGTTTGATGATCTTCAAAACTTTAATACAAATGAAAAACCTCCCTAACGGGGGCAAATATGCAAATCCTCGTCCTAATGCTATTAAAGACGCATTGCATAACAGCTGCGGGGGCTCTGCAATCCAGGCGATGCTGGATGCTATCCAGTCATTCTAGCTGTAAAAACATACAGCAATCCGTTCCTAATCAGCGACTAATCAGCCGTTTAATCGCTGAGGTCCACGGAAGGGGGACTTTAATTAGCTTTCCACACTGCTCACTGCATCTTTCCTGGCCTGAGCATCGTACGTAACTCAGATGTGAGCTCACTCACAAAATGGTTTTTAAATTAATACAGACTGCATGACTGACTGACCAAAATACTCTCCAACAATCACATGCAAAAAAAAGAAGAAGAAAAAAAGCCCAAGAAACAGAGCTATTTTTAAACTAAGAGCCTGTGGTATGAAGGGCAAGGGCAAAGGGAGACAATTAGACTGTAATTAGGATTAATCAAAAGCATGATATTCACTCTATGGATTTATTGGGCAAACTATTCTGCTGTCCTCCCATCCTGCATTGCAGCATATGCAGACGATCGTCACCCTACTTGACTTTGTGTTTGACATTCTTTCTGTGTTTTGGACGGCAGCACCAGCAGGTCAGTACATACTTGGTCTTAAAGAACCGTGCTGGAGCATCTGAGTCAAGTGTCCAGGTCAATCAGGGATACTTCAGGACAGACAGAACAAACATCGACACACACACATAAACAGTCACATAAGCAAATGTATACCCCGGTATAAACACACACAAAGCACTCAACACACAAATACACATACATGCAGTTATTCACACAAACAAACGCACACCCATGTCAAAGACAAACGTCAACACATCCATCTGGTCACATCCTGATATTGACTGTTTGTGTGTGTGTGTGTGTATTTGGGGGCTGGAAATCTTTCAAACTGTAAAATATGTTATCACTTTTTTTTCTCATGTAAGAGAAAGTGTTGCACGCACACAAATTCAGATGTTCAATCTCCCCCCAGAAGAAAGGAAGAGCAGGAGGTTAGCAGAATAACAAAGCAGAGAAAAAAAGAACAATTTGTCTGAGCTCAGTAGTGACAGTTTGTCATGTTTCTTTTTTATATATATTTCTTTCTTTTTCAAGGGAGGAATCTCTCCCTTTCTGCTTCGAGGTGATCTCGCCCAGCAGCAAGACAGAAACTTGTTCAACTGTAAATGCAAGTGATGAAGAGGGGGCTTTTCTGGCCCAAAGTTAAAAAAAAGTGAGAATAAGGGGTGACACGTGGTTGCATATAACAGGACACGGGAGATGACACTAGGTCATGTTTAGAGATTTAGAACTGGAACAGAATCAGCATAGATATGTATCTTTGTGTTATGTGACAATAGTCTTTGATCTTTTTTTTCTTCTTTTTATCTCTGCGGGTTTTTCCTGTTTTCAGCTTCAGCTGCAGTTCTTTGATGCTTCGTGACCCATTTTTCTCAGTGAACTCTATATTATGTAATCAGATGTTCTCCTCAGTTCAAATGAACAAAAGCATAATGACAGCATCACTGTTGATCAAGACTATCTGCAGTGTTCTGTACCTTATCTGCACTGTATGAATAGATTACTGAATTTGTCACAAGCTGACATCTAGCTTCCTCAAAGAATGCAACATTGTTTTAATTTGGTCTTTGAAAACTAATACTGTAGATGTTATTGTCAGGACTCAGTATTCAATGTTTTGTTGTAAACACCAGGCAGCATCCTCCGGTTCTGAAAAGTGAAGCTTAAACTTCCATTCTCTCTACTGACCAGCAGGGGGTGACTCCTCTGGTTGCAAAGAGAATTGTATAGAAGTCTATGAGAAGATGACCCTACTTCTCACTGGATTTATTACCTCAGTAAGCACTATAAACATGAGTTTATGGTCTCAGGTCTTCTTCAATAAAGCATGATCTTCACTTTCAACAGGTTCCCATCCCAACTCGTCACTGGGCGTTCCTCTCTAACGCAGCGTCAAACTATGACTGTTTACTACAGGCGCAGTAAACATTAGGAATTCAAACAAAAACACTTGCTTAGGTCTAGGCAACAAAAAACGCTTAGTTAGGTTTAGAACAAACATCAAGCATGTGCTTAAAATAACTACATTAACTTAGTGAAACGTAAACAATGTAGCATAAGTACAGAAAACGCGTCACAAACATCTCTAATGGAACTTCAAAACATCTCAACAACACTTTGGGACATGAACTCCAGTCCCCAGGTTGAAAGTCCAGTGTTTGTTTGACCCATCCACCTTCCTCTCCTCTCACCATGTGTGGTTTTCTTTATACTACGTATAAAATTACCTGAAAGCCGGGTGTGTGTCATACAGACGCTAAAGGGTGGCTTGTGTGTCGGCATCAGACGGTGCGGCAAAAAACAAAAGTGAATTTTAAAAAGAGGTCTATGGTAAGCAATCGGTCTGTTCTTCAGGCAAGTTATTAAACAAGGAGAAGAGATAAATTACTAATAACACCAGATTAAAAAAGAAAATGACCTCTCAACAAACTCATGAATGCAGCTGCGGAAAAACTGAACAGAGAGATGTTGCAACATCAGAATGTAATGCAACACATTGTTCGTATTAAAACGGTGGTCAGCATCAGGCTTCGTTATCATCACACGCCTAATTTACAATAAATAGATACACAGTATTTATGAGACACTCCAGCGGGGCCAGATAGGAATAATAATTCAGACGACGCCTTTGCCTGAGAAATATTTTTTTCTGTTTACCGTTTCTGTCAGTATTGTAACCTTGGTTCTCTGAGTGAGGAGGGCAGCTCTCCACTCCGTTATGTATTCCATATGTAGCTGGAAAAATAGTCTGGATACCATAGAGGACTGGAGTTACTTTCACCAGTTTACAGGTGTTTATTTTTCAACGTTAGCTGTAAACTGCAGAAATATTCTGTTCCTGTTATAAAGTAAGTAATCCACCAGGAATGTGACCTTGCAGGTATTTGCAGTAAAAGTTGAGCCTTGTTCAACTTTTTTTGCCAGACAACTGTATTATATATTTATTTATTTTTTTTGCCGGAACCCCCCTCTGTTGCCCCCCTCCCTCACTCGATCTGAACAGCACGGCATCACCCCAGAGATGTTTGCCACTCAAAGTGAGGTTTAACGCGGCTAAATGTGCACTGCTCCTAAATATAATACGACTCAGAGGTTGTCAGAAGGGCAATAGCAAACATAATGTCAACGTTACACTTTAAGTGGGTTCCCCAAATGACATTTTCCTCTTTCAGATTTTTATTACAGACAAATATGACAACTTAAAAGATGGCAGAGGAAAAGGTGAAAGCATGTTATCAGTTTGTTTTAAAAAAACGTTATTTCAAACTGAGTGAAAGCTTTTTGCAGGAAATATCACTTCACTTTAGCTCAAGCTTTGAGGCTGGGAGGAGGTTTTGTCAGTAATGTGTGTGTGTGTGTGTGTGTGTGTGTGTGTGTGTGTAAGTGAATATTGTTATTTTAACAACAGATCTGCACCAAAAACTCTTGTTCCTTGGCCACATCCTAACTTTCCAACGAAAACATAACTTCCTTGTTGCATGCTACATAAAAATCATTACTTGTGTCATGTATTTTGCAATAAAAAAATGAATAACAACCCCCCCCTCCCTGTCCAATCTAGCTTCATGCCCGTCCACCTCACACACCTGGCTCTGTGAGTGTCCGTCGGTGGAAATAAAGGAACTGTGCTGACTCATTTCTCAAGTCACTGGAGCAGCTTTGCTCTCTGTTGCTTTTATTTATTCATTATCCAGGTTTTATTTATTCACACTGCGCTCTGCAGACAACAGATCAAACTACCCCTGCCTGATTCAGCTCCCTGTGCGCTTCATCCTCTTCCTATGGAATACTTTCAGAAACAATTAAATCAATTAGGCTGCCTGTCTCTCACTCGGCACACATCATGCAGGTCTGCATCTATTTTTATACCTCCATCTTTGTTTTCCATCTCTCCCTGCCCATACCTTATGAGCTGACTATGAAGTGAATTTCTGCTTACACACATATCATTGCATACACTTTAAGTTACCAACCTAGAGAAATTGCATCTGAAGATTTGTTTTTCCATATGCTCTCCGGTGATACACGAGCGCAGGCCATGAAATCATTTCACCGGCTCAAACTCTTGAACGTCCCCTTTTTTAACACCCATACGGTGTACTTCATCTCCCACACACTTGTTGTGGGAAAAGAAAAAAACACTTGACTTGAGAGTGGGCGCACAGTCACGCACACAGCCTTGGCCATGCATGCAAACTGACAACTCTGCTGGCAAAGTGATGAACTAAACAAAACTGCAACAGTAGATGAGTATTGAACCAGACAGCTATAAACAACACATTCTCTCCCGATGTGTCTAATACTCATACTTGGTCGGCGCTCCTAAACTTCAAACTATGAGGGGATGGTGTGTCAGTTTCCACTGCATAGCGTCTTTTCAAAATAAAGTTCTGTCTTCACAGGAAGTTAGGTTTAGGCGACAAAACCACTTAGTTAGGTTTTAGGAAAAGAGCGTGGTTGACGTTAACGTGACTTACTACTTTTATGACACGTGACTACTCACATGAGAAAATGTCAGCGTTTACTTATATTTTCACACGGGACACAAACTCCTAAATGATAATCATCTCCTTTATTTGACCCATCCACCTCCCCTTCCCGTCTAACCCATGTGGTCTATTTTGGCACTTCATCCTACGTCAGTTGCTCTGAGCATCTAATAATGACGCGGGCGTTAGAATTAGTCTGTGCATCGTTATCAGACGCCGAGGGGGGGGGGGGGCCTGGCCAACTGGCCAATCTGCGGTATTTTGACGAGATGGAAATGAGAACGGTTCGCCGAATAATTATTCTGTTTCTTGTAAACCCCTTGTGTATGTGTAGTCCTGTCCATAACAGGCTTGAGTGTGCATCAGGCTTTAGGAAGGAGTGAATCAAAGTTGCACAAGACTTGGCAAAGGATGCAGTGTCACAATCAGAATCCAGGCCCCCCACGAGGACTGTCATCTTGCAACTATGATTTGAATGTTGTCTCGCAGAAATGTCATCTCTGTTGAGGCCTTTGGCACAAGAGTAAACATAGCTTATCTCCAATAAACCAAACAAAATATGGCCACTCTCGCTCTCTGTTTTGTTGCAGTGAACTTCATTTCCTCTCTGATCCACCTCCCTGCTTTTGACTTTGGAGAATGCTCTAACCTTTAAACAGAAATGTACTGTGGAAGACCAGCCTATGATTATCGGGAGATCTAAAGTGATTTTAAATAGGAGCCACCTGCAGTTACAGCTATTCGCCATAGGTGCCGCCAAAGAAAATGAAACGGAGATCTTCCAGAGTGTGTCTTAAACTTGCATTCTCTCTACTGGCCAGGAGGAGGCGAAAAAGAAGTCTGATTGTATAAAAGTCTATGAGAAAATGAAAACTTCTCACTTGATTTATTACCTCAGTAAACATTGTAAACATGAGTTTATGGTCTCAAGCTCTAGTTTCAAGTTTTCTTCAATACATCATGATGTTCATTTAATAAATTATGGTCCATTTAGATTAAACATTAATTAATGAATTCAATTTTTTTTACTTTTAAATTGGAGCATTTATTAGGGCCCGAGCACCGACGTAGTCGGAGCGGAGGACCTATTGTTTTTCGAATGTTTTTTCTTATTCTTATTTTTAGTGTTTCGTCGCAAAAAGGAGGTGCTTGGGATACTGGAAAACTTTTTAAATTTGGCACGCAAGCCAGAATTTGCGAAAATTGCAGTCTGATTGGGGTGTCCAGCTGCGGTATGAAATATTGGCTCGATAGCGCCCCCTATTGAGTAGCCCCAACACCGGGTTTCACCTAGCTGTATGAAATTTGGTAGGTATGTGGATCGTGATGAGAGGCACAAAAAATCCTCTTGGAGTTTTTCATTAAACCAAACAGGAAGTCGGCCATTTTGAATTTTAGGACGTTTTTGGACCATTTCAAGGCGTCATACTTTAACGAACTCCTCCCAGAGATTTGACCCGATTGACTTCAGATTCGGGCAGTATGCTCTTGAGACCTTGGCAGTGAAAAGTTACTCAAAGATCAAAAAGTTATCGAACTATGTATCTGTGGCGAGGCGTCAAAAAAACACCATTCGCCGCAAAACAGGAAGTTGTTGTAATTCGGCCGTACATTGTCTAATCTGCTCCAAATCTCTCATATGTCATAATATCCTGCCCCGGAACACATCTATAAGACAATTTAGAATCATAGTAATAGCGCCACATAGTGGCAACCGGAAGTTGTAAGTTTTGTACTTTGACATCCTGCTCCTCACAGATTAATCAGATCCCTCTCAAATGTTGTCAGAAAAGCCTTAAGACCTTGATAATGCTTCATTGTGAAGATTGTAAGAAGTTGTTGAAGGGCGGCAACATGGCGGCTTGGCGAATTTCGATCCTTCGCCATGAAGAAATAAACTGAAGTAACTCGACGCCACATCATCACATCTTTACCAGATTTCACATGTTTGATTAGACTCCAGGCCTGAAGACATCTGCAGGCCAATTTTGAATCATAGTCATAGCGCCACCTACTGGTAACAGTCAGTTAAAGTCTTTATACTTTGGCTTGTTTCTCTTAGTAGGTAAATCAGATTAACATCAAATTAGTTCCACACAAATATAATAAGTTCATAATGCCAGTTCATGAAGCTTTTGATGTTTCGTCGAACGCCGTTGCCGTGGCGACGCAGTCTTCGCCGTGAAAAACGAAGGTAATTTTGAGAGGCTAAAAATGCTTGAAACATAAGTAAACTTGGCAAACAGATTTAAAGGCCAAAATGTAGTTATATAATATGATTTTATTGGTTCAGAGTGGTAAATCGGCTCAATAGCGCCCCCTACAAAATTTTGACGAAGCAGCCCTCGCTGTACGTTTCACATAGATTTATAAGATTTATAAAATTTGGTAGGCACATGTATCACATGTGGACTTAAAATAAAGTCTCTTGGGACCATGCTCTAAACCCAATCGGAAGTCAGCCATTTAGAATTTTTTATGAATTTCTAGTGTCGTTTTTGTCGTTTCCAGGCGCTGTCCTCTAACAAACTCCTCCTAGGGAAATAATCGAATCAACTTCAAATTTGGTCAGTACAATCTAAAGAACTTTGCGATGAAAGGTTACTCAAAGCTTGTTGTTCGTGAAAGTCCGTTGCCGTGGCGACGGATTCTTCGTCATGAAAAACGAAGGTGTTTTTGAGGGGCTAAAAATGCTCAAAACATAATCAAACTTGTCACACACATTTAAAATCCTGAATGTAGTTATCTAATGTGATTTTAATACTTCAGAGTGGCAAATCGGCTCGATAGCGCCCCCTACAATATTTCGACAATGCAGCCCTCGCATTACATTTCACCTAGATCTATAAAATTTGGTAAGCAGATGTATCACATGTTGACTTAAAAAAAAGTCTTAGGGGTCCATGCTCTAAACCCAACCGGAAGTGAACCATTTTGAATTTTGTATGAATTTCTCGTGTTTTAATTCTATTTCCAGGTGCTGTACTACGAACTCCTCCTAGGGAATTAATCCGATCAGCTTAGAATTTGGTCAGAGCAATCTAAAGACCTTAGCGATTAAAAGTTACTAAAAGCTTGAAGTTTCATTGAACAACATGGACTTGGTGTGGCAGCCATTTTACATGGCTCACCATCATCCATCAAGCTGTTGTAACTCAACTGTACTTTGTCAAAACTCTCCCAAACTTGACATGCTTGATTACGGTCATGATTTTAGGACTTCTGCATGCCAATATTAAGTCATAGTCATAGCGCCACCTACTGATGACCATGGCTGTAAGGAGGATTCTATAAATACAGCGGCCCAAACACTGAACTTATTAAAAGGGTTTGTGGGCACACCATGAGAAAAGAATGACTTCTCTGAACTAAATATGTGCATAGTAAGATGCTTGGAGAGCAGAAATTTGATAAAAGTGGTTGTCAAGCCACTGTCGGTGGGCATTAGCATAAATGATCTGTCCAGAGCTTCTACATCAGAATCAGGTTAAACGTTATAATGAATGCTTCACACTACAATCTAAAGTTGCAGAAGAACTTAAAATGAAAACAGTGTTAAATTAAAGTGTTCAAGTAACAGCAAATGGCACTACTGTTTTGTTAACTTTCATGTAAGTCCAAATCCAATCAGCAGGACACTGCAGGGAGTTGAACCCCATCCCAGTAAACTGACAGTCTGTTATGTTACAAACACTGAAGCACATTCACACACATTCATTTTCTTAATGATCTTTAAAGGCTTACATTTATGATTGTATCGGATGTACACTCAAAACATTTGAGGCTTAAGACCTGGCAACATGATCTTGCTACACTGCTGGTCTACGCAGGAAATATCTCACTCATGCACACAGAGTGTGATGGTCACAGAAATTCATAGCCGCGTCACCCAGAGTCCTGCCAGTACCAGGAAATACCGTTTAACTTGTGCACGCAGTGTATGACGGTCACAGAAATGCATGGCCAGAGTCCTGCCAGTACCCTCGATGTGCGTGAAGTTGCGAGGGCCCGATCAATGCTGCTCGCAGCTTTAATTTAAATTGATTTCTGCAAATGCTCATCTGGAATGTTACTGCACCAGTAGCCAGCAGTAATCTTTTTACCACACTGAAGTTGGTGCTGTTTATTATGGAAGCCCATTTCCGGCATCCCAAAAAAAAAAAATTTACAAGAAAAAAGAAAGATATAAAGGCGTCACTGAAGCGCATGCGTACTTCTTATCTCATAATTTTTACTTTTTATCTCATAATTAAGATAATATCATAATAATGGTCTCAGTGTCTCAGTACCAAAACTGCTGACACGTCTAATCCTCAGGTTGCACTCCTTTAGTATACAATTAAGGCCAGACTATCCGTGGTAATACAATTGGTCATGGCGCTTAATTTTAGGATGGAGATCAGCTCCGGATGCCAGCACTTCAGATAGAAATAAAGAAATAAGATGGGAATTCAATTTTACACACTCTTCCTGACTCCCTTACTTTTTGTTACTGTGACTTACCCCTCTCCTTCTTTCTCATTAACTGGAAGAAAATGTATAAATACGTCATGGGCAATACATACATAATACATACAGGCATGTTATTCCGGCCTGGAAAATACTCCCACATACACTTGCCCTGTGGCCTCACAGAGAGATAATGTTGGTTAATGTCACTCTGGATGAAAAGTTAGAAAGACATGAGCACACATCTAGTGACTGTTTTAGTCACAGCACAAAGGGTTGATTGAACTGGGTTGATGTTCAACCCAGTCACCAGAAAAAAAATGTTGGCATTGTTTATTTCTGAAAACTATGGGATACGTTGAATGTTGATGTTTCTAAACCAAAAATATGTTTCATGTATACGATTCATATCAGCCTTGTGTCAGCTTGCAGAAACACACAATGACACTTGGGTTAATGTTGTGAAATGATAGGTTAGGTTGGACAACTAAACTACTTGGTTAAGGTTAGAAAACAACATCATGGTTTGTGTTTAAATAATAATGTAACAATGTAACGTAACACTGTAACGTAATAACGTAACATAAGAACAGTACCTAGCATAAATAAATAGCGGAAATAAACAGCGGAAATATTAATAACTGCCCTTTGGAGAATTTCTTACGTCACAAGCTAAACAACTTTACTAAACAAGCTTAATTAACAATGTCCGTAACAAGTGCAAAGTCAGGATTTACTTTTGGTTTCGCATGGGACTTGGACAGCGGTCTCCTGTGTGAAAGTCCTGTGTTTGTTCATGCCACATAACACTCAATAACGTTCGCTCGATATACTACCTCACTTGCTCTGCGCGTCACTCTTTGAAATTCAAAAGCGTTGACGTTCAACGTAACCCTGGTTGGCAGAAACGTACAATGTCAACATTGTTTCGTGGTGACTGGGTTGCCAATTGAAGATAGAGCTGAATGCTATGTGACATTTCTTTAATAATTACCATTAGTTTAACCTTGTATTACTGCCATGACTTTCTGAAAAATGAAATGTCTACTAAGAGAAATTACATATAAACTGCATTCAGCACACACAAACGTACACACTCTGCACACAGGTTTAATCTAACCTTAGCTGGGGTGAACTAGTAACTATATCCACCGCCCCTGCCCTGACTCTGGTGCGACTTATTTCAGTCGCTGACTCATAAACATCCCTGGAAACCTGGGTGCTCACTAGACCGGCAGCGGGACCAGAATTATTTTATTCTCCTCTGCGACTGATTTGTAAAAACGTCAAGGAAAAAGCAGAGGGAGAAAGTACACACTCACACAGAGTGAAGTTGCTACACGGAGCAACCAGAATGCTCTGCACCGCTGGTCTCATGCCAACAATCCCTGAGCTGTTTATATCTACAAAACTTCCACGAAGAAAGACTCCATGTTGGGATGAATCATCAAAGACTGTTAGATTAGTAAACGAAAATATTAAATCTGAGCTGTGCAGATCAGAGAGGACGAGCAAAGCAGATGTTCTCCACTAGGGACAAGGTTTGGATATTAAATATGTTTCATTGTATTATATATCACACTAATTGATACTTTTAAGTTAACACTGGGTCAGTTTACTATATGTAATGTGAAAGGGGCCACTTGCAGGTTAGAGAATTAGAGAATTATCACCGGTCTCTGCAGTTCCCCTCAAGTTTATAGTGCATTTTAGAATATTTCTGGTTTTATGGTCTGCAACTTTACTGATTCATTCTCACTGCACTTTTTTTCTGCTGCATGCTACCTGCCCAGCGCCAAATGGCCGGCAATCGAAGTTTGCGACTAGTTGGTGAACATTGTGGAGTATTTAGCGGCTAAACATATTTCCCTCAGAAAGTGATGGAGACCAAAACAGAGCTAAGAGGAGAGTGAATATTGGACTTCAAATGGCCAAAAACTCAACTCCAAATGTAAAGCCAATTTTCCTCTGAGTCTGCTAGATGTGTAGATGCTGCCTGAACCTTATAGGCCCATATGTGTTACGACATTAATTTGTGCATTCACAGTATCCTCTGTGTGCTCCGTGTGTCATAATCATGGGTCATTAACTCAATTATGATTGGGATCACCTCACCATGGAGAAGCAACACACACACACGCACTAGGTATAAACAATAGACTATGAGTACGACCCCTCCCTCTGTTTTTTTTCCATAATAGTCTCTAACAGTGAAGGACAAGTGTTTTGCATCTGAGCCACCTGGACAATCTGGTAATGTGTTTGTCCTGTCTTCCATCCAACCCAAGGGGATGTAATTATGTTACTATACATGATTATCCTATAAAATATTTTTAAAAAGCAATAAATTCTCATATTGTTGTACAAGGTGAAACCCGTAAATCTTTTCACTGTCATTTTTAATTAGAAAGGAAACAGGCTTATGCATTGCATTGATCACTATGCATTTTAAAGATCACCCAATAGGGCTTAAAAGGCTTTTTATACAATCAAGGGTAGTAGACTAGATTTTGTCAACACATACAGTAAAATACCATGTAGCAACAGATAAAATAAAGGAAGAGTTGTTTTTACAGTGAATCTTGTTATTGACCGTTCACTAAACCCCTCCCCCGAACAGCTTAGCAACCCTAACTAAGCATGTCAAGTCATGTAAAGCATTGACTTCCTCCACATGCCAAAGTGGTAGAAACAGCCCTGTAGCTAGAGAGATACTCAACACTTAAAGACTTTGGAGGGTTAATGTCTTTGTTTAGCCTCTCCAAAACAAAAACTAATGAGAAAAAGTATAAGGAATGGACGAAATGTTTATTTGCTCTGACGTTGTCTCGGAAACTAGCTTACTCTCTAGAGTAGTAAACTACAGTAGCATTGCCTCCAAGCCCAAGAATTAGCAAACCATTAGCTTTAGGATCTTTATTGGATTTGCTTTGGACCAACATTGACTTTAACCAAGATAGTCTTACCTTTTTTCAAACACATCGGTCATACTAAAAGCCTTCTCTTCTGTAACGTTAAATGTAAAAATATTTTCGCTGTGAAAATATGAACAAGTCTGTAAGCTAAGCAGAACAAAATAACTGTCAGATTTGATATGTTTCTAGCATTAAAAAGTCAGCCAGAGGCATCATTCTCTCATGGAGGTGTTAGCTTCATTGGTTAGATAGCCATAGGTGATCAAATCTGCCAGTGACAGCTGTCAAAATCAGCAGTCACTGGCAATACATTAGAAGCTGAAATTAAGGACCCATTGTTTCAGGAATTACCAAAAGTTTCAAGTGGCACCTGTACATGTGCTGTGTGAGAACAAAGAGTTGGACGGGTATGACAACAGTAACAAAGGGGAAGTGTTTTCACCGTGTTTTTCTTCCTCTTGTGTCACCAACATACAGACTCTATGGCGAGCTGACAAACTGCACGTTCCTGGTGGCATGGAAGATGGACTGCTTCTGGCCCAACAGGCTGGTGGATGAATTCTTCATCCGAGTCCACCAGCACTACTTCCACGACTGCTCGCTGTCTGGACGGCTTCTGAAGGACCCACCCAATCGCATCCTGGGTCCCTTCATTGTGGTTCCCATCCTGGTCACTCTCCTCATGACGGCCCTGGTGGTGTGGAGGAGCAAACGCAGCGAGGGGATGGTGTAGTGAAAGGGAGCGGATGGTCACAAATTTCAGGTCAAGAGGTACTTTTTGTCCCTATGGTTGCATCATATCATCAGCGACCAAAGGATCTGTCTTTCTGAGAGTAGTGTTCAAGGAAAGGGGTACATTTGGACTAGAATCACTTTAATATGGACCTGGAAGAGGAGCTGTACAAGATACACGTTAAAACCAGATCCTACTTCAGTGATGCCTGAATGCACTGACACCAATACGAAGGCTTTACAACTCCCATCTGTTGTAACCCCAATACTCTGACATGGATTTAAAATCATTTCTTTGATTTACAGAGCGCTGAACTGCACACCTGAATCTGATGTTGATCAGGAGAGTGACTGGTGGGAAAATATTGATAATACAAAATATATAAATTATACACAGCTGCTTCAAAGAATGTTGGCTGTGGTGAAAATTCTTCAACTCATACAGGAATTTAACACAATTTGTGGAGTCCATGAAAATAACGGACCTTCTACAGAAACACAGGAATAAAACGAAGTGCTGAACTTTCCTAGGAGGCCTTCTTTACACTATTGGCAAGCTACAAAAGGAAACTCCCGACATCTGTTGGGGAACCAGGTATATCAGATTTGATGTGTATATACATATACTGTAAATATACACACTATTTACAATATGACATGTATCTGTCAGGATGACACAATCAAGATTTTAAAAAAACAAACAGAAAAACAAAATTAATTTCTCTCTGATGCAAACATGTCCATGTTATGCAAAGAAACACATTTTCACAGGTGTGTATTATATTTTAAATATACTCTCAATCATGCAGTTGGCTTATGTTCACACAGTCAAGCTATAGTGGGAGTGGAATCTGTCTGTTTTTAGTTTTCATTTATTTTCCTCTGCTCATATCAGACACCGTGGCCTCATGTTCTCAAGCTCCTCACCATACCTGCAGTTCAAACTCCCCTCTGAATGGGAAACAAAGACCATTATTATTATTATGGTATGTGTCCATACCATAATACGAACTGAACCAGAGCATTTCACAAAATGTCACATTCTAAAGATTGGCAGATGTGCAGTAAAGGTGAGAGAGATAGCACGGTACAGAGAGGAAGGACACTACGCAAGGGCCGAGGCCCCAATTTGGACGGGCTCTGACGATGTTGTGTTCTCCGGCTTCCATCCTCCATCACCAAGGAAACTAAAATGAAGAAATGCCAGCGGACACACAGGTGGACGTCGCTGAGTAAAGACTTTGAAGGCCACAGGAGAACAGAAGTCTGGGGACTGCCGACAGTTAATTAACCAAAAATTCTCACATTCTTTCTGATGTTGCTCCCTCAAACACCTCTTTTCTCTATTTCGGTCACAATATAGAAAGACACTAACCCAATAATTACCAAATTGATTGCATCCAATTTAGACAGTTATGTGGAAATGTTACAAGAATAAAGAAAAAAAGAGAACAAAGAGTAGGAAATTCACTGTGGATGAATCACAAATCTAACTACAGAGAGAACACAAAGCGATGGATTAGCCAACGCACATATCTGCTGAACATTGCCTCAAGCAAAGTTTGTGTATCATGGACCTTAGGTTTATATTGATTTATGATCTCCCAGTGTGGTAGAGTGCACTGTGTGAACTGTTTCCTCATTGATATTTTTGAACGCTCTCTTTCCTTTATAGATTCATTGACCTGTAACCCGCCTGTCAGAAAAACACACCAGAAAGCACGCCTACACTTCCCCAACACCATTTGTACTTTGTGCCAAAAGCTCTTGGAAAACAAAGGGTAATGTTTGCTGTAAAATGTCAAATATTTGTTGGCGTGACTTCTAATGACTGACTTGTAAAATATATGATCATGAGGAAAAGCTGAATAAAACATCTGATTAATGTGTTTGATACACTGGGGATTAGCACTTATGTTTCTTACGGGTTGGGTGGGATGGTATAAAAGGCTTTTGTTAACTAAGTGTTAAATATGAATGACGAATCCTGCAATAATGTATGCGTGGCTTAGTGCAGTCAGTCATCATGAATGCACTAGGTTCAAGCCCCCGTGTAATTCGCTGAAGTGTGAAAAATATGACAAAGGCAAAACTATATTTAGTAAAGTGAACAGAAAATAAAGGCCTCCTGTTCATACGTGAAGCTTCGTGACCTGAAGAATTATCCGCAAATGGAGGAATCGAGTCGTAACACTTTCCCCTTTTCACACAGATGCATTGGGGAATAGCACTGTTGCCTGAACAGAGAAAGAATAAATGAAGGTGCAGTCACACAGCATTATATCTTGCACTATAATGCCTTTGTGTTGGTGCTCTCAGAGGACAAGTCAGTGTTAAATCACAAAGTAAGGGTCAATTAAGCTCAGGTGTCAATTAGAGCAAACAGCTTCTTCTTAATTGATATTTATTAGATAAAATGGCTAACTTGTCCTCTCAAAGTCAGAGTCCTTAAGGTTTTTGGGGAAAATCCAAGTCTCAAGACATTTCAGACAAGTCTAATAAGTCAAGGGTCAAGACATTTATAACATTTATGAGACAAGTCTCAAGTTATTTGAGACAAGTTTAAGTCAAGCATCAAGTCATTCGAGACAAGTGCAAGTCTCAAGTAAATCAAGACAAGTTGAAGTAAAGTCTTGAGTCATTTGAGTCACATCCAAGACAAGTTTGACGTCTTTCCAACCAAGTTTCAACCATAGACTGTATTTGAGAAGTGGACGTAGTCGCCGTGACGTCAACCATTGGTTTGTTGAATACAGTTTTGAAGTGTCCAGTTTTGATCGTCATCTTGGTTTTTGGCCGTAGCCATCTTGATTTTTTGCAACCAGAAGAGACACAAGAATTCAGGAGCTACAACCGAACGCTGAATAATGATGATATTTTTAGGCTACTAAAAATGTTACAATTGACTTCCATGAACAAAAACACACTGTGAAAGGGTTGAAGTTCTAAGACGAAAACACAAACAACTCCGGGACCGGACAACACCGCGGTAGCGACATGTCAATCACAAGGTAGCCCCACCCTATAGCATACCCTGCTTTATTGTCTATTTTAATCTAAATGGGACCTTAATTTATTAAATGGACATCATGCTGTATTGGAGAAGACTTGAAACTAGCAATTGAAACCATAAACTCATGTTTACAATGTTTACTGAGGTAATAGATCAAGTGAGAGGTACTGTAATTTTCTCATAGATCATTTGGCAACCAGAGGAGTCGCCTCCTGGTGGGCATGAGAAAGGATGCATGTTAAAGGCACTTCAACATTGCACTATTCAGACCCATAGGTTGCCCCGATTTCAAATTAAGTCTCAAGTTCATCAGGGTAAGTATTTTGAACTCTGACTTTTAAAATGATGGTGTTGAACATTTCACATTCCTGTGTCAATCCACTACTTATTTTATATAGTTGACGACTCCTTTCAGTGCACAGGCCTAACAATTAAATATTCAAGGTTATGCAAGGACTGCTGTACGCTGCTGTATTTATTTTTTTAGTGTTCTGGGATTTTACCAGTTATGTCATGAATGTTTTTGCTTTCATTTCAGTCATGTGAGTCTTGAGTCTGTAGTTCTATGCACACTTTGTCAACGCGTTAGTCCTTGCACTATTAAATAATAATATATGAAAAAGCAGTTGGCACCCTTTTCCCTCTAGTCTCACCATGTAACCATTGTTATACAGAGGTAGAAGAGCACTGATATGATGTGTGTTCTGTTAGTCAGATAACCCAGAAAGTTAAAAAATAAGTGTTTTGTTTACAAAAAATACGCTTTTGTCCTTCTATCACTATTGGATGTGTTGGATGGATGGTGATTAATTTGTCACCCTTTCTAATTTGGTATTTTCTATGCTTTTCATACATGCAACAGTTTGTCTATTTATTTTTGCTCAGGATAAAGAATAAAATCCCTTGTTTATTATAATAATTGGCGTCGGCATCATAATATCTCACCATGTCCCTTGATGCTGTGACACAGCCACATTCCTCTTTATGTGGCAGCAACACTCCTCTCTTTGAGAGTGTGTGTTTTTAGATTCGGCAGCTGTTCATGAAGACATGTTGACGTTAATTGGTTAGCTTAATCCCCAGCTGTCCCACAGCACTTTTGGTATCATGGTGTACACAGCATGTTGTGTTCTGACATTTACAGGAGTCAACCAGGGCCTGTATATTACAATACATGACAGTCATTTAGCAGATGCTTTTATCCAAAGCAATTTACAATTCAGATTCTATCACATTTCTACACCATAGGCATAACTACAGGAGCAATTTTTGGGGTTAAGTGTCTCGCTCAAGGACACATCGACATGCAACTAGCAGAGCCGGGGATCGAACCGCCGATCCTCTGATTGAAGGATGGCCCTGCTCTCCACTTAGCTACATTCGTACATTATGGTCTAACTCAAAGAATCACAAACTTGATTTTTATTGGCTTCGCAATAAGCTGACTTAAATCTTAGAAACTGAAAGCAAAATACCTACCGCAAGCGAAGGAGTTCAAGTATCTTGGGGTCTTGTTCACGAGTGAGGGCAAGATGGAGGGGGAGATCGACAGGTGGATCGGTGCTGCTGCAGCAGTAAAGCAGGCGCTGCACCGGACCGTCTTCGTGAAGATTTACCGGTCGGTCTACGTTCCGACCCTCACCTATGGTCACGAACTCTGGGTCGTGACCGAAAGGACAAGGTTGCGGCTACAAGCAGTCGAAATGAGTTTCCTCCGTAGGGTCGCCGGGCTCAGCCTTAGAGATAGGGTAAGGAGCTCGGACATCAGGAGGGAACTTGGAGTTGAGGCGCTACTCCTTCGCGGCGAAAGGAGTCAGCTGAGGTGGTTCGGGCATCTAATCAGGATACCTCCTGGGCGCCTCCCACTGGAAGTTTTCCGGGCACGCCAAACTGGTAGGAGACCCCGGGGAAGACCCAGAACACGCTGGAGGGATTACATCTCCCAGCTGGCCTGGGAACGCCTCGGAATGAGCTAGAAAATGTTGCGGGGGAAGGGAAGTCTGGGTCAGCCTGCTTGGCCTGCTGCCACCGTGACCCGACCCCGGATAAGCGGAGGAAAATGGATGGATGGAAAAAAATGGATGAAAACAAAATAGAAATGGTCATTAGAACGCCACAACCTAATGCTAACATGTTATTTGCTCTGCACCTAGCATAGTTTTTGATGTAATTTAATGGAGGCACTAATGTTAGCGAACTTATATCTTGTTGACAAAGGCTAACTCACTTACATGCTAATTGGCAACCTATCGGTTTTGAGTTGCAACGGGAGAATCGTTTCCTCTATGTGTGGTTCATAACGTCCACAAACAGTGGCAGGCTCACTTCCTAGCTTGTCCATATTTATCTCCATCTGCCATTACAAATCAAGTCAGCGCTCTTTGTAGCATGTCTTGCCTCTCTTTGAACACTTTGTTCATTCATCTACAAGCCTGTCAGTTAGATGCTCCTGTTTTAGTTAGCATAGTTAACATGCAGTACATTGATATAATTCAAAAGTTTTTTTGGACAGGTGAACATAATTAATAAATAACAAATTGAAAATCTATTCACAGTCTGACTGTACTGTCAAACAATGTGTTTAAGAGGGCTTGCTGACAGCCATGACCTTTCTCCACCCACGCTAACTCATCATATTAAAGACTGGACTCTCCCTGGTGAATTATTTATGGAGCAGAAAGGCAATCTGAAGAGATATAGATGCTGAAGCCACACATGACTGCAAGGGCAGCAGCCATTTTGACAGCAGCAATGATGCACCGCACTGTCAATTATTGTATAATGGCCAAGGACAGTGAGTGGGTTGAGGTCAGAGAGAGAGAGAGAGAGAGAGAGAGAGAGAGAGAGAGAGAGAGAGCAGGCTCAAAGATACAAAAAGTCAAAAATATTTGCCCCAAAGTCTGTTTGCTTGTTTTGTTGTTCAGATATTAAATCTAAATACCTCTGCTGAATAGCGTCTCCTTTACTTTCTCCCCTCTATAAGGAAGGCAAAAATTAAATGTGTTAAAAAAACAAGACAAAATTAAACCAACAGCACAGATTAAAAACAGATATGCAAAACACAGTATATGAAACTTTTTAATTTTATCAGAAGTAGGTTTAGAAAATTAAGCTTTTAATTTCGTAATTTTATTTATTCATGTTATACAACCCATAATCACCATCCTCAGTTCTTAAGGTTGCAGCTAATGTTTTTACAGCAAATTGCTTCACCTCCTTCATATTTCTAATAGGTGATGTATGGTAATCCTTATCGGGAAGAGGCTGTAAATAGCTGCACACCATTAGCTGCAGTTTTATTTTTTACATGATCATTTTCAGCAGTCACTAACGGATGTGCTGCAGAAGAACAAGAGGGGTATGAAAATGTACCTCTTCCAATTGAAATGAGTTCTTTAGTCTTACCGGTAGAGTATTCATTTGCATCCAAAAGGACGCTTGAGAGAAATCTGACATCGTAATATTAGGTCTCACCGTTTTTTCCAAGTGTCAGAAAACTCCAGAGTTGACCCATTTTACCACACAGGAAGGCACACAACTTATCAGCACTGTCTATCTATGTCATGCACGCAGAAACTTTATCTCTAAGCTGAAAACTAAAGCGACAATTATGTCTTTAATGCCCCTCTTTTCCTGCCCCCCCCCCCCCCCCCCCACCCCACCCCACACACACACACACACACATTGAGGTTATAAAAGGTAATGTAGCCATCCACCACATGCTCACAGAAACAGAAAGAAAACCTTTAAACCCTTTGCCACGGGCAGCACAGTTAAGAAATATAATGATAAATTGGCATGCAGTGTGATTCGGCTGCAGGGTGGTGCATGTGAGATGAAGCAAGACGAAGACAAATGAATGAAATCAACGCATTAACGTAATTACAACATTGGATGACAATACAAATCCTTCCGCAGACATATTTAGTTTACGCATTACTGCAGACAGAACGCTCGGGGCCGTACCAGATACCACACTGAAAGCACACACCGCGGGCTTTATATTGTGCGGCTCTGTTTTCATCATGAGGATTAACTGCTTCTTGTCTTTGAAGAATAATAATCCAAAGATCACTTTACTCCCTAACGCACATGTCTCTCCCGCTCAGTCGCTCTGTTGCCACTGTAAAGTTTGTCGCCGCTGCAAATCATAAGAGCAGGTCTGTTTATATCAGGGCGGAGGAAGTAAACGGAAGCTCCCTCTCTGGAGGAGTACTCTACAGCCCTCATGATGTATAAGTGGCCCGAAGACAAGAGAGGTGCAAGAAAGATGTCCTTTGATAGTTCAAATGCTGTCTGCTTTGTATAACATCATTCAAAGGTCATCCTGCTCTAAATATTCTGGTTAATATTGTATGCTATTTATACCGTCTGAAATATTGAGACTTGACGCAACGCGGCCCATTCAGCAGCCGTTCTGTAGCTTTCAACTTTATCCCTTGTTCTTCGTCTGCACATCGAGTTGACAGACTTTAACGAAGTTTTAAAAAAATGTCCTACTTATCCATGTTGGTGTCCAAAAGGACACAATTGACAAAACAGCCTCACCACGAGGTGCGTTTACGAGATGTTCTCTTGTCTTGTTTTACTGATAAATCTTTTCATATATAGACACAAACTAGTTTTACGGAAAGGAGCATTTAGATGGTGCTATGGCGACGATCGTGTAAGTTTCGTGAATGTCGCACTGTGTGAGATGGTTCTGTCTTGGTCGCAATCTGTGTCCAACTGCCGAATATCAATTTGGGACAAGGCAAGTTGTGCCGTCAAAAAAGAAAAAGAGAAGCCTATATGAGAGCAGAATAATGTCATCAAGTCATCCACCTGCGCTGCCACAGCTCGGCAAGGTTTTCTTTCTTTTTTCCACCCAAACTTCTCTTTCATTTCGCATCAACGGTTTTGGCTTGAGGCTGTGCACATGTGTCCTCTTCCCACTTAGCTTTTTTCAACAATGCAACAATGTATGCCGTGTCATTTCCTGTCATGTTCTGATTGGTTGGTTTGTAGATGTGGGTCATTGCAGCAGTCACATTGTTTGGCAGTGGTGACAAAAGCTCCAAATGGATGTGTGTCACATGTGCAATCTAGGACCACCAATGTGAACCAACAGTAAAAAAAAAAAGTTCCTCCATGATGACAATAAGATAATATATCACTGTGACTGGTGTGGAATATCATTTAATTTGAAAGTTGTCCATCAGTCATCGTTCATCCGTCGCCAGCTGTGATGTCGGAAATGAAGAGAATGCTGAAAAAGAAAGGAGAAAAAAAGTTTGGCAGAAGGCGTGAAGGGATAACAGGTTTACGGGTTTTTTTTTGCTCTTAAATCCATTGTTGTCAATGTTGACATGTGGAAGGACGCGCGTTCAAAAGTGAGAGCGGCACCGTGCGCAAGCGTTCCCGAGCATCTATTTTTCAGGCTGCGACGGCTGCGCCCAGAGATAAAGATTTTCTTTTTGTATATTCCAACATTTGGAACGCTGCCGATCATGTGACGAGGAACAACCAATCAGAGCCGGCAGATATCTTTTCTTTAGTAAATATATGGAGAAGTTAATCGTTTTAGTGCTGGGCTACCCAGAGCTTTATGATCTGTTTTACGGACTATTTTACGAGCTCTTTCCGTCCAAAGATGTCACAACATCTCGTTAAAAAGGTCGGCCAAACCGAGGATGACAAATCAAGCTGTTAAGCTTCTGTGAGGCATTGCCAGTCCAGGAAATCCATTTATCTTTGTTTTGACTTTGTTCAGTTTAGTCAGTGAGGCTTTCTGCTGAACGTCATCATCATCGTCACTGCAGCGTTCAGGTTTTGTCCCATAAGACGGATCCAAGCGTCTGACGTCATAAAGTGATCCCACTCTCCTCCCCCTGAAGTCCCTGCAGGTTAATAACAAACGGGGTAATGTCCTTCGCAGATGTCCGCTGTTAATGTTGCTACATGTTATTTTCGTACTGTGTGTGAGTGTGTGTCAGAACTCCTCCAGTTCCCAAGTGCCTCTAGTGTATTTCAGACTTGCACGCGTTTTTCCCAGCAGAACCTCAAGCAACATTTCAATCTGCCAACAGGCAGTCTGGGAGATGAGTCGCTGACGAGAACTGCACAAAAAAAAGTAAAAATAAACTGGTCAAGAGTGTTCTGGTGACTCGATATAATAATAAGACGAAGAAGAGGAGGAAGAAGAAGAATCTCTTGCTTGTGAAATTGTGGTTTCAAATCTGTTTCTTGACATTCTCCACACTTCTATCATTTCCATGTCACCGTGGTTTTGAAAAACAATATGGAAAAAAGCAAATTACCGAGCACATATTGCACGGTGCATGGGTATGTCCGCAGCGCCAATTTATCTTCTCGGTCACATTAAGCAGTTTCATCAGAGCAGTCTCACGCTCTGCACTCAGAGCCCTGACAGGGATCTGTCTCAGGAGACAGAGGGGGGACAGCGTTCAGGAATATCACCCCTCCCTCCCATAGATTCCTGTACTGCAGTATGGTTCAGTGTGGCCGACGGTTTTAAAGTTTGACGGCAAGAAATGATTTGCTCACAGAGGTCATTGCTAGATCTGATTGGTTGAGCCGAAACCAATCAGCACCTGGTCGCCCGCAGGGACCATGCGAGTCGCCCGCAAGGCATGTTCTAAAAATAGCACTAGTCCCCATGGAGCTCCTTCTAAAAATTGTAGTTTCTGTTCTTTTTGAATCAAAAACGCTTGCATTAATGTATATTTTAAAAGGAAGAGGCCGCACTAGGTTTTCAGGTTCCGAATGGCGGGAGCTCCCCATTGGCGCCGGACGCACCGCCCCCGCCGCGATCGCACACCGTCGTCAGGTCCGTCAGTCCTCGGAACAGGCCGCGGGGGCAACAACTCGTAGGTGGCGGGGGTAGAGGCGAGGCAACGCAGTACGATCGAAAAGGCCCAGACTAGCGGTTTGAACGCAGGCGACCAAAGACGCTCGCGTGCCTCGGAGGGTTGGATCCCCCCTCGGCTATAGACGAGACTTTTTACTAGTTTCTACGTGGAGAAAAAGGTACCCAAAAAAAAGCTGGTGACTACAGACTACAGGCAGGCTTCATTGCGCAATGCAAAGTTGACCCAGATTTCCCAAAATGTGGTGATTAGTACTAATGTAATAGGATTCATTTAAACATGTGAAAGAGTTGATTTTTTTATTCTACATAACTGATAAGTTGTATAAACATGGGACAGAGTTCAGGATGTGTTCAAAAATGTTACGAAGGTAGTGGTTAGTACAAACGAGTCATGATGTGAAGATATGACAGTTAATTTCCTAATTTTTTTTAGAAATGATCATTTTTACAAAAATATAACAGGTGCGATTTTGAACAAAATACACAATCATTTTTAATAATTATTGTGAGGAATAATTAACATTGACATGTGATCAGTGTCTTCACACATATTATTAAAAGGTGATCTGTGCAACTATGTTATTCATGAAGTTTGTATCAAACAAGTAGCCCTTCATACTGCTCAGTACCCTTGAAGTAGCTCTCTGTTTCAAAAAGGTTGGTGATCCCCTGTTCTAGACCGTATATAAGAAGTGGACCTAGTTATCGTGATGTCACTCATTGGTTTGTGGACTGTCGTTTTAAAGTCTAGAGTTCGGCAATTTCTCCATTGCCATTTTGAATTTCGTACGTTGCCACGTTTTTTATTTCCGCAACCAATGAACGGAGGTTGGAATGCAGAGTAGCGACGTAGTGACGCCATATACGGCTCTGGTAGCGGCAGCGACCTGTCAATCACAGTAAGTCCGCCCTAAAGCATACTCTGCTTTATGGTCTATTTGACTCTAAATGGACCATCATTTACTAAATGAACATCATGCTGAATTGAAGAAGACTTGAAACTAGTGATTGAGACCATAAACTCATGTTTACAATGTTTACTGAGGGAATACATCAAGTGAGAAGTAGGGTCACTTTCTCATAGACTTCTATACAATCAGACATATTTTTTTGCAACCGGAGGACTCGCCCCCTGCTGGTCAGTACAGAGAATGCAGGTTTTAAGACACATCCGCAATGGCTTCACTCGTCAGAACCGGAGGTTGCCGCCTGCTCTCGACACATACAGACTTGCACACGCTGGTGAGGAAAGAGAATGTTCTGTGGTTCACCCCACATATGGCGAGTCCATCTCGTTTGTTTGACTTTGTTTTCAAACAACATGACAGCTGACAGTGTTTTTCATCAAATAGGTGATGAGCAAAATCATGTACATAATTCTGCTGGATGTGTGCCGGTTGGCACCGATAATGCTCTTTTGATGTGGGCGTATATAATGTGTTACATATGCATAATTGCTTTTCAGTGCTCACCATGGTGTTTGAAAGTTGAAAAAAATCATACGTGCAGCTTGTCCCTTTTTCGACTTGTTCGTATGTGTAGCATATGTAACGATTTAATTTGCGATTACCATGTAAAGCACTCTGATTTGCATTTATATGAAAAACATTTAAGTATTGTGACTTGCAGTGGGATTCAATGTCAACCACCACCACTCAAGGGCTCCGACTCTAGAACCACAGTTAACAATAATGTCAGAAATACGTGCCGGTGTGACATTAGCTTTGTTCCAATGCAACAAAGCCATAAGAAGCGGAGATGGGTCTTTGTTTAATTACAGTAATGTACTCATTGTTTCTGCTTCTGTAAAAGTGGGCATGACTAAATTCATTACTGTTTGCAGCCTGCCAAGCTAATCTCACAGAACAATGACATGCCTCCCACGGCTGGCAGGAGCATGTGGGCAGCGTTTGAAGCGGAACACAGGAAACGGAGCGGCGCTCTCTGTTGAGAGGCACAACTGTGCAACGCCACACAGACACGCGTGGGCCTGCACACATCTGCCCATTCATTTGCACACACCAGGGGTCTCACTTATAAAACAGTGCGTAGGATCCATAACTAACTGTTTGCGTACATTCAAAGAAGGAAATGCACGCACGCCAAAAAATATTCAGATTTATAAAACTTTGCGTACGCCTGCCAGTGAGCTATTTCCTTTTATAAATCCCAAATCAACCTGTAAATGTGCGCAGCTGGTTCAGCCTCACATCCCGCCCTCTACACGCCCACATTCAACCATACATGGTTAATCAAAGCACCTTATGAATGTTGATGAAACATGTTAAATCAAGCCTAGTTGCTGTTGTTAAGTTTCTAAAATGTGCACATTTCCTACTAATACTACTAATAATGAAGTCCATTCTTCCCTAACATATTTTAAAGGTGCACAGAGCATGCGTAAATATCGATGCATACACATTTTCATCACTCTATGAAGAAGCCGCCCTTGGGTTAACTCAACTTTTTGTGTTGAACAGCATGTCACATACTTGCAGCTGCTTCACAGTAAAAACTATCTTGCAGCAAATATTATAGCCCTTTTTCAACATGCACCTCATTGCATAAATGTTTTGGCAATTGCGGATGTTGGTTTTGTGTCTGATACAGCAACGTAGTCACTTTTGTAGAAAGGCCCCTACAGCAATCTTATTCGGCAATGTTACCACCCCTCTCCTTTACTGTACGATCACAATCGTCATTATTCAAGTCTTGAATTGCAAAATACACTAGCATTACTGTCTCGAGGTTGTCTGCTTCACGCCAACTAGTCAAGTTGGAGTTTACGTCCATGTCTGTACAAAATGTCATCATCTCATTGTTTTATCCTATTACATATTTGTGTTAAATTGACAAAATTAGCATATGCTTTTTTAAGTTACAGCCATAAAAAACTTGTTTTATTCGGTCACAGTGACCTTTGACAACCAACATCTAATCAGTTCATCCTCGAGTCAAAGTGGGCGCTTGTGGCAACTTTAAAGACATTCCCTCTGGGTGGTCCTAAGATATGGTGTTCATAATAATGGGAGGGAGAGACGGACAACCCGAAAACATCATCTAACCGTGATGCAGACTGTAAGAGAACAGAAGGCAGTCTTCTTCCTTGGCATTATTATTATTATTATTTTCCAATTCTTTACTGTTATCCAGTGGTGCTACCAGTCTTTCTGTGCAGATCCTGAGTGGTCTGAATGAATCCATAAAGAACATTTACATAACGGCCTCCTTTGTCTGACACAAAGCTATTTCACTTAGATGAAGCCAGCATGGTCTGAAAGGGGCTCATGACAGACTGGGCCATGCACTGCTGCAGTTTCCTACATACTGTATGTGTTATCTGCAAGAAAATAAAACGTTAAGGCACTCAAGGCTTCATGATGATGACTTCTTGTAGACACATAAATCCACAAAAAATAAATGGATTCAAGTATTTATCTTAAACTCAGGTTCCCTTCTTACAGTGAAAAAACACTTTCTGTTATCTTTCTAGTACCCTGTATGCACAAAGAATTGTGACACACTTGGAGGCTTTTCAAATGTCTTTACGTGCTCATAATCGTACCGACTATCCCAAGAACAGTGGCTTGTGGTGAGCGAAACGGTTTCGAGTTAATGTATATAATGCTGCTGGATGTGTACAATGCTGTTTGGCACAGATAATGGTCTTTTCTGTGTGCATAATGTTGTCGGGGGTGTGCATAATGGATTATGTATGCATAAAGCTGGGCAGTGCTCACAGTAGTGTGTATATATATCTCCAACTTACTGCGATCCAGCGGTGCCACCACTCCTTCCCCGAAGATCCTGTCGGGTCTGAATGAAGCCGTAGATAACATTTATAGGCAGTTAATGTCTGAAAAGGGCTTCATGACAGAGAAAGAGGTTTTAGAGAGGGTATGTTCAGAGCTGCAGAAATGAGGTGCAGCTTGGAAACAGCCAGGGTCTGCCAGCGTGGCGGATGAGATGAGCTCGAACGATGGGAGAGGAGAGGCAGGAGAGGAAGAAGCAGCTGGCACCGAACGCCCACCAGGTCAGCAAAACAAACGCACAGACAGACGGAGGAAACATACACACACACACACACACACACTTACTGTGTGCACATGTGCAGTGAATTAAGGAACAAAGATGAACCTTTGACATCTGATCCATGTCTGCCTTTAGGGATGACTGACTTACTGTCATCCCGGCAGGCGAAGTCCCGCCCCTGCCGGTGGACCGCAGTGAGATCTTAATTCGGAAACAATACCTATGTTAGTCAACGAGGTGAGGTGGAAAAGTTGGTTTATTGATAAAAGCAAAAACGACAAAGTGCAACGAAAACAGATTTAAAGAATAAATCATGGAAAGATGGAACATGCACGCAGGAGTCCCTTATAAGGATAAGGATAAGTATTGTCATTGTAAAAACATACAACGAAATTAATTTGGCGACTCATCAGTCAGTACAGCAGCAACAGTTAAAAAGTGTATAAAATAATTAAGACAAGACGATTTAAAACAAGACATTAAGTAAATATATACAAGATCAAACAAGATAAAGCACAGGCATCAATGGCTACAAAGTGAAAAATGTGCTTAGTTAAAGTGTCGTGTTATTGACTATATTTGTTTCACCGCAGCACTGTCCGGTGTGAGCTGGGTGGGGTTTGGGGGGGGGGGGGGGGTGATGGAGGAAACCGCTCTGGGGAAGAAGCTGTTCCTCAGCCTGTTAGTCCGGGTTTTGATGGTCCTGTATCTCCTTCCTGATGGTAGTGGAACAAACAGACTGTGACCCGGGTGTGTGATGTCTGTACAGATGTTGCTGGCCTTCTTCTGGAGGCGGCCAGCATACACGGTGTCCAGGTCAGGCAGGGTAACTCCCACAATCCTCTGTGCTGTTTTAACCACCAGGGCCAGGTCCCTCCTGTTCTCTGCTGTGCAGCTGGCATACCACACAGTAAAGCACTGACAGAGGATGCTTTCAATCACACTTCTGTAGAAGTTAACCAGAAGTGCAGGGGGCAGGCCAGCTTGTTTTAGCTTCCTCAGAAAGAAAAGCCTCTGCTGGGCTTTCTTTACCAGTTATTAATTTAACCCAAACCACAATATTTTCCTAAACCTAGCCAAGTAGTTTTGTCATCATGTTATCCTGGATTAGCTAAACCACGGTTGTTTGACTTGTTTTCTTGTGCTGTATAATAAAACGACAGTGGCGGTTTGATTCACTACATGTACACTGAGTGGAAAGTAGGGGTGTGGACTTCCTTCATTTTAAAATAAAGTACAGTGTATGTAACATTTAAGAAAATAGTTGACACCTACTTTTTAATGAAATATGTGCACATTTTGAAGTTATATGGATCCACCCAAGTATGATTTTTGCTTTGCATTATGAAGTTTAAGTCCTGTAAACTTCCTGCCTTAATGAACTACAACAAAGATACCAGGAATATATTTCCCTTTGATTGCCCCATGAGTGTGTATGAGGAAACGACTCAGGAGATGAGTTATGAGATAAAAAAGGGAGTAGGCCAGATAGATGAGCTTAAGTACTGTCAATCACAGTGAGATGGGTGGCAATTACTCCAATCTTCAGCAGAAGAGTCTTATTCAATTTTATTTGATTAAATCAGCTTTTGTACCTCAGAAATCTCCCCAAATTACCTTAGAATAAAGAAGTTTTCTTTATATGTGCTTTCAAAAGTTACACTCTTGTTCTGCATGTAACTTGTGGATTGCATTTTATTTTTTTTAAAAGATGTCTGTCCTTAAACTCCAGTCCCAAGGGAAATCTATTTTCAGTCCCACAGTCCCAGTAGGTTAAATCTTCTAGGTAACAGAAACAGACATGACACATATTTAAACCAAGCACACAGCTCCTATGCAGGAGTGTCGACTGCGGCCAATTTATGTGACAAATGACCCATCATTTACACCCATTAATCTCTTCCTTAATGTGTCTGGCAGGTGTGCTGTCAACAGGCGCTCTGTGGGGACACGATTTGTGTTGCTCCTCATTATTTTCTCACCTCCTCCCCAAGGCATGGTTAATGGAAATATGTACTTTTAGTTTAATCGGGGCAAGTTAAAGAGGACCTGTCCAGAATGTGTTTTGGATCAGCAGGTAGGTGTTGTGAGCAGGACAGCCGAAGAGCTGCAGAAAATGTGATTTATAGCATTCAACCATCTCATTACCTGGCTGTGGCTGTCAGCTGTCAGTGCGCGCACAAACGCACACACACATATACACAACTTTCCTAAGTTAGTATAGCTACAGGGGGATTGTGCAGTTCAATTGTGTTTCCTCCAAAACCAGGTATAATAACAGACTGTGTGGGTGACTGGCAGATGTTGGCAGTGTGTGTGTGTCTGTGTGAGTCTTCCTCAGCCAAGTCAAATGGGTGAATGGCTGTAAATTGTTGGATGGACTTTAACATTGTGTGCATGCATGTGGATGTAGCCCACTCCTGGCTAATTATACCTCACTGCTAGGTCAGTGAAGAGCAGAGGGATGGACTGTTACTGTACAGCATAAGTGTAGGCAACACAAGTATATCTATAATTTCCCAAAAGTTAACTGAAAACAATCAGCAGACCACTGAAATAATAAAATAAATGACAAAAAAAATGTATAACTCAAGGTCCACTTACTAGATTTCTTCTGGTGCTTTTAGCCATGGGAAAAGCATGTTCCATAGTTAAGTTTCATATCAGCCTCGCATCACGTTTGCAGTAACACACACTGACACATGGTTAACATTGGTTGGAAAAAATGAATGGTTTGTGTCAAAATAATACTGTAACAATGTAACTATCGTAAATAACGACAAACAACAAACGTTTTATCCGCTTAATGATTGATGGTGAAAATAATTGGCACATTAGTTGGTAATAATCGTTGTTTGCAATAATAATTATAACTTAACTGAAACTTCTGTCTTGCAAAAGATCGGTCGCAAAAATACTTAAGTGAATGAAACACACAAGACGCATTTGTTGTATTTATATTCTCTTTTAATATATCTTAAAAAAATGGATATACAATCTGAGAAAGAAACGGTTGAGGATATGAAGAAGAACAAATTGTTAATCTTCTCCTCTGGCCCAAACATGGCATTAGCCCAAGCAGAGATATGGTCGCAATAGCATCCTGGGAGAAATGAACACTGCTAACTGCCAAAGTAAAGGACATATGACAAGTCAGAGTATTAGTAAGGCTAACATTAAGTACAGAGTACAGAGCTACCGTATCCTGGAGGCAACTGCTACCACGACAATGAACTGCCATGGTGATAGGCAGTTACATTAGCCTTCCAGGTTTGAGTGGTCCAACACCATGCTGGAAAATACCACACAACGCCCACATTCACATTTGCTTTCAACGGACCAGGTTATTTTGTCATATTGTGAGGTCCTTTATTTCAGCAGAGTCAGTGTTCCCTGTTATTCGGTTTACTTTCACCTAGAAAACACTAACAATTTGAGCTGCTGAACCCTGGGCCAGAATAACAGGAGCAGCAGCAAGAGGGAACCAGAGCATGCTAACAAGTCACATCATTTCAACACATCATACTTTAACTGTCCACACACCAAGCGCTCACAAACACACACACACACACACACACGCTCAACAAGCACATGATATCAGTCATTGCACACACACACACACACACACACACACACCGTTGACATAAAATCTTCAACAACTAGATTTCTGACATCCTTAGTAAATGCACCACTGGTCAGATCACATAGACTTTGCCTCATGCAGACGTGTGAACACGAAGCTGAATGGAGTGAGAACAGTGTAGATGTTCAGATATACGACTCAAACTGGAGGCACAATGCTAGCTAGGACCAAGTAAAACTCACACACACCCTAGTATACATAGAACACACCCTAGCATACGTAGAACACACCCTCACTGGCTAACTCAGTGACAGCCTCTCTTGCTTTCTCTATCTACCACACATACAAAATGAACACGCAGTTTGTGGCCACAATGGCAGTGGAATAGCAGCACCTACTCAAGTTCACCAGCAAGCTAACAAGTGAGCTAGCAAGCATTGTAGCAAGCAAGCATGCCAACTGGCTACCGAGTGAGCGACTTGTTTACCTTCAGTCATCCGAACCTGTCCGGAGTGCAACACCTCCAATGTACGTACACTTTGTATGGACGTCAAGAACGACGCATAACTGAGGAAAAGTCAGAGTCCTTCGCGCCGAGTGAAAGACTCTGAGCGAGTGAAAGACTCTGAGCGAGTGAGCTAGTAAGCTCACTCGCTGGCGTGTTACCTCACTGGCCTGCTTGCTATCCTACTGTTTTTACTGTATGAACCTCTGCAATTATCTAGAGGTTCACATCCAATGACAGTTAAAACATACAGTTGATACACACACACACAAAGAGAAAGGGAGAACGCAGTTCTGTCCCTCCAGATGAACACACTCTACACGTTAGCTTGGGAAATTCCCACAGCAACCAGAGTGAAAAGGTGTGTACAATGCAGTCCTAACAGTCTTGGGATAGTAAGTTGTCTTTTATTCCATATTGCAGCACGATGACAATGACATGAAACAATAACTGTGAGGTAAAAGTGCCGGCTTTCAGCTTTAAAGGAATACTTCACCCACAAAATGACCATTTGTATATCAGGAGAAATAAAATGTTTTCTTCAAGAATTCAAGTCCTAATTTTAGGACCATGATCGTAAATATACAGATCAATGATATCTTGTTCTTTAGCTGCTAAATGCTAGTTGCTAACTGTGTCTGTTTGCTGTGAAAGGTGAGAATAAACCAAAACAGTAAAGTTTTGGGACTTGGGATTTTAAAAACCTGAATCAGTACTTTAAACTCATAGTCATTGTTTCACATTAAACCCATTGAAGTACAGAGCGACCACACACCAAAATTAGTGCCATTGTCATAGTACTTTCTGATTGCACTGTAGTATGAATGAACCTCTCCATCCTCAACGGAGAGAGGTACATGTGGTTGTGTGTGTGTGTGTGAGTGACACAAGAGGGACTGAGGGAGGAAAAACAACAAAAGGGCAGTGAGGAGAGGTGAAGCTGAACACAGTACAATACATTTGGCTGTGGTTTTAGTAGTTGGACTTTATCCCACTGGAGCTGAACACAAAACAGAGTGTGTATGTGAGTGGTGTGCGTGGGTATGCACATGCAAGGAGAATGACAGACCTGACAACGCGGCCATTCACATGCTGTGTAGTGGAGCCGGAGGCCTGTGTACACGTATGTTTACCTTTTACTGCAGGATGTGATGCTGTGTGTGTTTATGTGAACTCATGCATTTTTCTCTTTAGTGACACAAACATAGCAGGCACTGAAACAGTGAACTGATAGCAACAGATATTCTTTCTCTTAAATTGGTCAATTTTCTTTTCTTCAAATAGCTGAACGCAACTTTATTTTTTTTTTGAGCAACGGTTCATCCCCACATCCCTTGCCAGTCGTTACCGTGGCTCGTCTCTGGCTCAGGGACTCCTCGGGGGAAGCGGCTTCATTCAGTGATTTCGCCACAATGACCGGACATTGAGCGGGACACTCAATCTATTAGGATGATTAAAGCGTAATTTTCTTTTGTATGCAAGTCTTTACTCAAACACATCGTTTTTGTATTTTGTTATTTTTCTGTTTCTTATTATGTTCTTGCAATGTGGAGTTTATTGCAATCTTGTGAACAGCAGGGCAGCAAGGGGAGAGTCAAAGAGTCAGCTGTTGATTGACGTGTGTGTGTGTGTGTGTGTGTGTGTGTGTGTGTGTGTGGGGGGGGGGGGGGGGGGTAGTTGGCCAAGATTAGCAGTTTGGTTGGTTGGTGCAGGCTGACTCAGGAAGCCCATGCTTCTATCATCTGGCGTAGCGCTTGATGTAATCTTGAACCTTACTCCGAAAGTCCTCCTGGATTGGAGAAAGGTAAAGAGAGAGTACGAGAGTTAGATGGAGAAGCTAGATACCACACATTTATAGAAGGCGGATGAGAGTCAAGAGTGGAAAAACTAATATAATCCACCATGTTAAAACAAAAAAAAGACAGTAATTCATCGACATAGGCACACATCTTTGGCCAACTCCCTAATTAGTGTGTATGACGCTTTTTGTTGCTTTAATTTAGAATTTTAAAAGCATATATACTTTTTAGTGCTGGGCAACGATTAAAATATTTAATCGCGATTAATCGCATTGTTATGGCAAAGTTCAATAGTGAATTCAAAAGTAGTGTATTGCGCACTTTTATTTTAAAAGTACCACTATATGAACAAAAGGGCAATAACATTTGGTTCACGAGATGCAGGTAGCATGTTTTATACTTAATGTGAATATAATTCATACTTTGTTGGCATCTTATTCTGAAAACCGGATGTTCGTCTGAAGAAACCGGATGTTGTCTCACGTTCATCTTTCCGCTAACTTTCAAAGTCCTTCGCTCGCTCCCGATCTGTGCCGTTTAAATGCGTTTACCGTGAATTTCAGCATATAGGTGCACTAAAATGTAAGTGTCTGCTGAGTTGACCACGGAGATCTGAGTGTCTGCTGACTTTACCGCAGCGATATCCAGTAGTCTCCAGGGAGAGCAACAGCTGGTGCAGCTTCTCTTTTTATTTCAGCCCCCCCCTCGACCAGAAGCGGAAGTCACCTTTTCTCTACGGCAACCCTGAAGGGACATCATATCTCCAATACAAAACGATAAACATGAGACAGACAGACAGTCTGTTACAATAATAATAAATTAAAAATACTTACCTGTTTTTTTTTGTTGTTTTTTAATTATTATTATTATTTTTTTTTTTCCCCATCTCAAAAGGCTCAAGGACGTACACACGCGCACACACACACACACACCTGACTATAGGATGTTTGCTGGCTTTTATCCCACTGTTCTTGTCATCCTCTTGTTGTTATGTATATGTATTGTCTCTTGTCTTTCAATAAAAAAAAAATAAATTATAATAAATTTTAAAAAATGCGTTAACGCGCGATAAAATAATTGTCGGCGTTAATTAATGAATGCGTTAAAGCGAAATTAACGCGTTAACTTGCCCAGCACTAATACTTTTGCATATTTGACTACGTTCTTTTTAATGTAATTGCATTTTGATCATTCAGAGAACAGCTCATCTAGTGTAGGTGTCTGTGTGAAAGAGTAGCACATTACATCTTATTCATGGTGTCTGTCATTCGAGTTGACTTTCTCCTTCTGGTCGTGTCTGCCCTCTCTAACCCCCTTTCTAGGTTTTCCTCTCCTATTAATCATGCCCCTGCTGGTCGTGCTTGGCTTCTTTCCATCCCTCCGTCACTCCCTTTGACCCATCCCTCCTGGTTACATCTGGCCTGATGGAGCCCTGTGTGACCTCTCCTTCTCCTGGCAGCCCTCTTTCATTTCCTCGGCTCTGTCCCATCATTTCAAGCCTACGTGAATTTCTTCTTCGCCCACTGGTTTGTAACTTGGTTTGTTTGTGTCTACATTCTCTTCATATTTCCTGCAAACTATTTTTTGACACATCAGGCAGAATGTTTACAGTACACACACGATGCCATGGATTTGGTTAAAGGCTGCTATTAATTTGAGCTGCGGCAGCTTTCCCCTCTGAAAGGATTTCCTTTATTCCATCTGTACAGAAAAGTGCACGGCTTAGCAGAACTGCATTGTGGGTCGACACGTTGTACATCATAGGAACTGTCGTAATTGGTCGCACGCTGTCTGCGGCTACGGGGACATTCTTTTTCCGGGATTAATGATGAAGCAGCCGGCATTGTTTCGGCACCGTCAATGTTACACATAGAACTGAATTAGCTATGACTTCCAAGCAAAGACTGCTGAAACAATTCACATTGCTTCTGAACGTGGCTCTGATCAGCAGTTTGATCACACTGTGTCCAATCGGATTTCGATTTTGGAAACAACAAAAAGGTCCCACATCTCAATTTACTCTTAACATCACTAAGATACACTTTAATATTTACCCAGTTTATTTGTAGCTAAACTAACAGTGTACTGCATGTAGAGATATCATTTAGTTTCTATGTTTGCATCCTCCTCTCTCTCTCTCTCTCTCTCTCTCTCTCTCTCTCTCTCTCTCTCTCAACTTGTTAGCCCCATCGCTCCTTCATCAGCACAGCGGTCTGGGTCATAACGTGACGCGTCATGTCCCCGCTGTCCAGCAGCAAATTTCACATGCGAGTGTCCCACACCGACTTCGGTGCACTGATTTACGCCCCAGCTCCGGCGAGGTGGTCACGCACACACTGCTGGGGCTTGAGTCGAGATTCAGAGGACGTGAGAAAAACCGAGAGTCGGAGAGAGAGAGAGACGGGGGAAAAGACGCATGACAGATGACAGACAGGAATGCTGAAAAGCTGCCAGCGCCAAAAACTCCAGCAGCGATGACAGCAGTTTGAGTATCCGTACACAGCAGGATGATGGATTGGCCCCTTTGACGCTGAGGGAGCTCTCCCTCGAGGCCCTATTTTAATTAATGCCACAAGTGCAGCGAACAGAGCAAAGCGGCTGGGGTTTACAGGTGCACGGACTGCGTGGGGATCTCCACGTGCTCGTGCTATGTTGGTTTATTCAGGTAAAACAATGTGAGGGACGACTAGGCTTAACAAATGATGAGGGAAATTCAGAAATTGGCTATTATTATGCAACTGGGAGCTCAGAGATGCTCCCTTCATGTTGAGGCTTCTAATAATCAGATTTGTTGCAGTTTGAGGTCAGTGATTCAATTAATTCAATATTGTTTTTAAACTTAGAGCTCGGAGGCGAGGCGTATAATTCAAGCTGTGAGCAATGTGAAAGGCAGCAGATCGACTACTCAAACATATCTCATTTAAGAGTCCTCGAAGCAACGAACAAATAAATTGAAATGGATTGGACCATAATAACACATTGATAGTATCTATTTCTGTGCTCGCTCTGCGGGCTAATGTGCTCACAAAGACTATGCTGACGCTCAGCTGATATGATGTCGACCAGGATCAGTGTAGGGTGTTAACATGCTAACACTTGCTAATTAGCACAAAACACAAAGTACAGCTGAGTCTGATGGGTATTTCATTAGATTTGCAGGTTTTTGTACATAAACCAGAGTATTAGAGATTACTGGATATTTAATGGAATGGTAGATTGTTGAACCGATTATGGCAGTATACGGAGAGTTGAAGTTACAACGAGGAACTTTTAATTAGTTTTGAAACAGTCTAAATTTTATACTGAGGTATAGGATACTATGGGACCTACATAATTAAATAAGACCATTAGTGAGAAGATTGGCTATTTGTCCATACTTATTGTTATTGCTTGTCATTAATGCTACACGGTCCAATTCCATCTAAATCGAACAAAATCCTACAGGTTCACCAGAAATACCTTCAGCTAAGACTCTACCGGGGCCTCCAGCAGCAACAAGCCCACCGCGGAGAGACCAAGATCTGGCTTTGCTACCGCCTTCGACCTAAAGTCGGGAGCTCCTCCAGCCAGGAGCAGAGTTTCACCTCGCTGCAGCGTCGGTCCCCGCTGGGAGCCAATACTGACACCACGTTGCTGGAGGCCCAGGCCGTATTGATGGGCCCACTGGAGGGAAGGGATGCACGCAAGAACCAGAACCAGGACTAGAACGGAACAATCTGTCAGGTTTTCTAAAATGGAGCCTGGTGCTCAGAAAACACTACCTCGGAAATCAACACAAAATTCTCAAGAAGGATCACCAAAGGCACTAGTATTCATCTTCTGGGCACCATGAATCTTTCACAGCAATCCATCTGACAGTTGTTACACTTCTAATGCTTTCACATGTTGTTAGTCCTGATGGCACTTTCTGCAATATGAATAACTTTTGTCCATCTGTCTGTGTAAAATGGACAGCACGAGTAAATATGGGATGTTTGTCACCGCTCATCTACCCGTCTGTCTCTCTGGCATCTTCTGTCGACCCAGCTGTCTTCTAACAAGCTTTTGCAAACATTTGGGGGAAAATCCACGATAATCCATCCATTTTCCTCCGCTTATCCGGGGTCGGGTCGCGGCGGCAACAGGCCAAGCAGGCTGACCCAGACTTCCCTCTCACCGGCAACATGTTCCAGCTCATTCTGGGGGATCCCGAGGCGTTCCCAGGCCAGCTGGGTGATGTAATCCCTCCAGTGTGTTCTGGGTCTTCCCCGGGGTCTCTTCCCAGTTGAATGTGCCTGGAAAACCTCCAGTGGGAGGCGTCCAGGAGGCATCCTAATTAGATGCCCGAACCACCTCAGCTGACTCCTTTCGACGCGAAGGAGTAGCGGCTCGACTCCAAGCTCCCTCCTGATGACCGAGCTCCTTACCCTATCTCTAAGGCTGAGCCCGGCCACCCTACGGAGGAAGCTCATTTCGGCCGCTTGTAGCCGCGACCTTGTCCTTTCGGTTACGACCCAGAGTTCGTGACCATAGGTGAGGGTAGGAACGTAGACCGAGTGGTAAATTGAGAGCTTTGCCTTCCGGCTCAGCTCCCTCTTCACCAAGACGGTCCGGTGCAGCGCCTGCTTTGCTGCTGCAGCCGCACCGATCCGTCTGTCGATCTCCCGCTCCATCTTACCCTCACTCATGAACAAGACCCCGAGATACTTAAACTCCTTCGCTTGAGGTAGGCACTCCGTCCCCACCTGGAGGGAGCAATCCACCGGTTTCCGGCAGAGCACCATGGCCTCAGATTTGGAGGTGCTAACTCTCATCCCCGCCGCTTCACACTCGGCTGCAAACCGCCCCAGTGAATGCTGGAGGTCACGATCCGAGGAGGCTAACAGGACCACATCATCTGCAAACAGCAGAGAGGCGATCCCGAGACCCCCGAACCTGACGTTCTCCACCCCCAGGCTGCGCCTAGATATCCTGTCCATGAAAGTCACGAACAGGACCGGAGACAAAGGGCAGCACTGGCGGAGGCCAACACCCACCGGGAACGTGTCTGACTTATTGCCGAGAATGCGGACACAGCTCCTACTGCAGTCGTACAGAGACCGGATCGCCCATTGTAACGGGTCCAGCACCCCATACTCCCGCAGCACCCCCCCACAAGAACCCCCGAGGGACCCGGTCGAAAGCCTTCTCCAAGTCCACAAAGCACATGTAGACTGGTTGGGCAAACTCCCAGAACCCCTCCAGTAGTCTTGCGAGGGTAAAGAGCTGGTCCACTGTTCCACGGCCGGGACGGAATCCGCATTGCTCCTCTTGAATCTGAGGTTCGACAAACGGTCGGAGCCTCCTTTCCAGCACCCTGGCATAAGCCTTCCCCGGGAGGCCGAGTAGTGCGATACCCCGGTAATTCGAGCACACTCTCCGGTCCCCCTTTTTGAAAATGGGAACCACCACCCCGGTCTGCCAGTCCATGGGCACTGCTCCCGACCCCCATGCGACATTGAAGAGGCGTGTCAGCCAGGACAGCCCAACTATGTCCAGTGCTTTCAGCATCTCAGGGCGGATCTCATCCACCCCTGGCGCCTGCCGAGGAGCTTTTTGACTACCTCAGCGGCCTCTGCCAGGGATATGGGTGAGCCTCCCCTTAGATCTTGTCGGGTCTAGATGTTGGTCGGGTTTAGGAGTCCCTCAAAGTGCTCTTTCCACCACCCGACGATGTCCCCTGTCCGGGTCAGCAGTCCCCCCCCTGCTGAGAACAGCCTCGGGTAAGCCCTGCTTTCCCTTCCTGAGTCGTCGGATGGTTTGCCAGAACCTCCTTGAGGCCAACCGAAAGTCCTTCTCCATGGCCTCCCCGAACTCCTCCCATGCCCGAGTTTTAGCATTCGCGACCACCGCAGCTGCAGCCCTTCTGGCCTGCCGGTACCTGTCAGCTGCTTCGGGAGACCCCTGGGCCAACCAGGCCTTGAAGGTCTCCTTCAGCTTGATGGCTTCCCTCACCTCCGGTGTCCACCACCGGGTTCTCGGGTTGCCGCCACGACAGGCACCAATGACCTTCCGGCCACAGCTCCTAGCGGCCGCGTCCACAATAGAGGCTTTGAACATGGTCCATTCGGATTCCATGTCCCCAACCTCCCTCGGGATGTGTGAGAAGTTCTTCCGGAGGTGGGAGTTAAAGACCTCCCGGACAGGGTCCTCCGCCAGACGTTCCCAGTTCACCCTCACTACACGTTTGGGCTTGCCGGGTCTTTCCAACCGGTTCCCCTGCCATCTGATCCAACTCACCACCAGGTGGTGATCACTTGACAGCTCTGCTCCTCTCTTCACCCGAGTGTCCAAGACATACGGCCGCAAATCAAATGATACGATTACAAAGTCGATCATTGATCTCCGGCCTAAGGTGTTCTGGTACCAGGTACACTTATGAGCCACCTTATGTTCGAACATGGTGTTCGTTATGGCCAAACCATGGCATGCACAGAAGTCCAATAACAAAACACCATGCGGGTTCAGATCGGGCAAGCCGTTCCTCTCAATCACCCCCCGCCAGGTTTCTCCGTCATTGCCCACGTGAGCGTTGAAGTCCCCCAGGAGAACTATGGAGTCGGTAAGCGGCGCCCTTTCCAGGACCCCTCCCACCGACTCCAAGAAGGCCGGATACTCTGAACTGCTGTTTGGTGCATAAGCACAAACCACAGTCAGAGCCTTGCTCCCCGCAACCCGTAGGCGCATGGAGGCGACCCTCTCGTTCTCCGGGGAGAACTCCAACACAGCGGCGCTCAGCCAGGGGCTCGTGAGTATCCCCACTCCCGCCCGGCGCCTCTCACCCTGGGCAACTCCGGAAAAGGACAAAGTCCAACCCCTCTCCAGGAGCTTGGTTCCAGAGCCAGCGCTGTGTGTGGAGGTGAGTCCAACTATATCTAGCTGGTACCGCTCCACCTCCTGTACCAGCTCTGGCTCTTTCCCCGCTAGCGAGGTGACGTTCCACGTCCCTAGAGCTAGTCTATGCTGCCGGCGATCGGCTCGCCCAGGCCTCCCGCCTGACCCGCCACCCGGTCTGCATTGCACCCGACCCCGATGCTTATCCCTGCGGGTGGTGGGTCCACAGGGTGGCTGCTCCATGCTGTTTATTCGGGCTGAGCCCGACCGGGCCCCATGGGTGAAGGTCCGGCCACCAGACGCTCGCCGACGAGCTTCCCTCCTGGGTCTGGCTCCGGGAGGGTGCCCCGGTTTCCCTGGTCCGGGCGAGGTGACTAAAGTCCGTGGGCTGCTTTTCATTGGGGTCGTTTTGAACCGCTCTTAGTCTGGGCTCTCCCCTGAGACCTGTTTGCCTTGGGAGACCCTACCAGGGGCTAATGCCCCGGACAACATAGCTCCCAGGATCACTGAGCCACTCAAACTCCTCCACCACGTTAAAGTGGCGATTCCACGATAAATGAAGACTTAAACATAAAATGAGGGAGTAGAAGGTTTGGAGGGTGCACAACCCTATTAATGCCATCGCACACAAATTTCCAAGATAAATTTACAGAGATTGTACTACTTTCTTACTCACCCATCCTTCTATCTTACAACAGAAATCTGGCTGAGACTGCAAATGACTCTGGCGTTCATTAGTTTGAAGACTCCAAGCACACCCTGCAGTCGATTACAAACTTTGCACAGCTTACTTTTTTTTTTTCTTGGCTCTATTTCACACTGCAGAAGGCAATTAATTCTCCTCTCCAGCGATCTGTGCAGGTACTCAAAATATGTACCGTCATCTGAAGGGAGGGGATGCAAATTAAACCCTGCGGGTGCAAACAGTTACTTTAAAATCTGCTAAAAGTGGGTAAATAAGCAACGGAAAGCCCCCGCATGGATCAGGTAAGCAGACTGCAAAAGAGGAAAGATGAAGGTGAGGTGTGAACGGGGAATAGAGAATCGAGAGAGATGACCAGGGACGCAGAGGTGTGTGAGAACACTCAACAGTCCTGGGTGTTTTTACACTTCGGCTGGCTGAGGATTTTAGTCAAAATGTCAAAGCCCCCTCGTCACATCTGGTGTGGGTTTCATGTAAGTGAACTCCCAGTGTGGTCTACTGGGATGTCAAAGCCTTGCGCTCCACACTCAAATGTTGAATGATGGCGTCGACTGAGCGTGTCACATCACGACTTTCTTTTAATTTTATGAGGCACTGAGGATGAAGTATAAAGAGAGGTGTAAGTGTTGAGATTATCCACACCGAATACTTGTGTTTGATGACGGACTAAGATTTCATGAAAACACAGATGGCATAGAGGGGAAAAAAAGGCTAGATGGTGTCTTGACTGTTGACCTCTTTTATTGAAAGTATTTAAATTGTTTTCATGTATTTGCTGCTTTGCAAGCCTTCATCAAGAGGACAAGAATCAGTTGGTGGTGCTAACCTTAGCTCTAATGTTATCAGCTCTCTGGCACAGTTTAATACTTAACAATTCCTCAAGTAACATTTCTTTAATGACCCACCACGTGTTCTTTAAAAGGAATACTTCAGCCACAAAATGACCATGTGTATATAAATCGCTCGCCCGTGTTACCTTGAATTCTTGAAGAGAAACCTTGTTGCGAGTAAGCGGATAAAAAGTGCTTTTGTCTCATTTATCCGGCCCTATGCACACTACTTCCTAAATGCACGCATCATCGCTAAAACCTTACTATTTAACACACTTTTCGTACAAATTTGAGTCTGAAGGGTTTTTAATAGTACGTTTTTTTGCAAAGATGCATGTGTTTGGGAAGTAGACAGCATAGGACTGGATAAATATGACTTGGATTATACTGCAGAGTTTGTAAACAAATGTTTTGATATAGTTTTGCTGTTGTTGAACTCGGCCCCTATTCGTTTCAGTTCATCGAGACTTTTCGCCGTTATTTTTCTACTCTTGGTTCACTGTGGAGAAATGTTTTCCTTCAGAATTAAGGCGACACAGGTTGAGTAATTGATTCACAAATGAACCATTGTGGGTGAATTATCCCTGTGAAGCTTTCAGTATTTCTTTTTAAATTGCCTGTATACGTATATAACAAGTAGTAGGAAGTTTGGTTTATTCAACGTATTTATAAACTAAACTGAAGAGAGAGAGAGCTGGGAAAGGGATATGGTTTGCAGGTGTAAGTGTACATAAAACTTATCGTTTATGAAAAGTGAGTTTGAAGTTATTCTGAAGAATGAATCCACATGACTCGTTGGAAGTACGTTTTGGCAATGAGTGGGTTCTTTAAAGTTGTTGGTATTTTTAAAAAGCAAACTCAAGACCTACCTCTTTAGTCTGGTTTTTAATTGAGCTTTAAATATGTATCATTCTTATTATTTATTGTATGTTATCTTTGTAGTCTGGCTTTTAATTGGGCTTTGTTTATGTATATTTTTAATTATTTATTGTTTTTTACCATTTCAGTCTGGGTTTGAATTGGGTGTTATTTCTGTATATTTCTTGCTATTTATTTTGTTTTAACTTATTAGTTTGGCTTTTGAATTGAGTTTTCATTTTTAAATCTTTTTAATTATTGTATTACACCTCTTTAGTCTGTATTTCTGAGCTTCATTTATTTAAAATCCTACCTCTAATGTTTCCTCACCGTAAATTGATATTTATGCCAGCTTCCTGTTTTTTTTTCTTCTTCTGTAAACTCCAGTGGTGGGCCGTCAGGGCCAGCAAAGCCTTCTCAGCTGGCCTAGACAATCACAAAATTATAGCTATTTTATAATTTTTCATACACTACATGTATTCTAAATATTTTTCCCATTAGCTTATTATCTCATTGTAAAGCTACCGTCTTCCTCAGTTGTTCTGCTTCCAGCCTGCAGCGCTGTTTCCAGCGCAGCTTGTTTTAAGTAGAGCTTTTATCCAATCAGATTTCACCTCTGTGTCTCTAGGTAAGAAGAGAGGCCCGATGCCCTCAGACTTACAAGTGAATCCCTTTGCAGTTTAAGTAAATGGGGACGATATTGTTGATTGTCAACAAAACATTTGCAGCCCTCAAACGCATTAAAACGTATTTAGGAAATACAATACTGTCTTCACTGGCGTCCATGAATCGAGAAGGACCTCTTACTGGAACTGAACCGCACCGATGTACTGTACAACCATGCAGTGGCGGGTCGTGCATTTTATACCTAGGCCTTCACTGCTGTCCTGCAGCTGAAATACCACCTTATAACCACATTGTGGCGCCACAGCTATTATTCATTTTTAAGGCTGTAACTATGTACATCTTCGTATTAAACCGTTTGGTACGAGTCGTTTGAATAATGCTAGAGCATTTAGAAAATGCAAAACCTAAATTCAGGAAAATATAATGTTCTCAGCTGGTCTGGCTGTGGGATCCACCATCATTCCTTAATGACAAGCCGCGACCCAAAGAGATTATCATAGGATTTTACTTTCACAACTTGAACGTACTGCTCTGCAATGTCTTTCCTCGTCTCAGTCTCCTGTGTCATGGTGCATCTCACTCAGTCAGAATGCCCATATTTGATTGACTGAATAACTTTAAATTAATCAATAAAGAAAAGAATATTCCTCTTTCTTAACTTCCACCCTCGCGGTAAGTCTGCAACTCCATTTGCAAACCGAAAGTTAGTGCAGCTGCTATCGCACACACACGGAACTGAGACAGCAGCAGAGATCAGAGCTGTCAGCGTGTCCTCTGAAGACCACCGTCTTTCACTGCTTCGCTGCCACTTCGACACTGAACTGACAGAACAGGTACGCTCCATAACGCCTTGTATGTTGACAAATAATAAAAGTTGTGCCCTAAAAAAAAAAAAAATGCTTTAAAGTGGTTTCCCGTCATTTTTCTTGATACTTGTATGTTGACTTCGTCATATAAGACAAATAATGATGAAGTAGTTTGTCTTTGTTTTGTTACATTATTGAGATGAGGTATGTAAAACTGACATCCGAGGGAACGTTAACGGTGAAAACACGTCGTGATTGACGTGGTGATATTCAAACGCAACTGGTCGTTGAATTTATGCATTTAAAGATGACCTTTTTTTTTTGTATTTATGAGAATTCTTGGCCATATTTATATCATCAATAAATAGCTTTGTAAATTTCCCCCCCAAAAATGTTTTGATTTAATCTATCGAGTCGTTTGGCAGTAACCGAACTAGTTGGCGGTCGTTGCAAACTGCTGCCTCAGCACGTACTTTATCATAGTTTTGCTGCTTATAACCAACTAGATACAGAGCTGGATGTAAAAGGTAGACACGCAGATACATTTGAAGACATGTTTCATCACCTCTTACAAAAACACTCAAACTGAACAAGGACGAAAACAGCTAGCCCCAGGTATCAGGCTACAAACTGTAAAATAAAAATAAAAAACAAGAAGAAAAACAATATTGATAATCAGTGAACAATGTTGTTCCTGTTTTCATGTGACTGAGGAACCGCCCTGATGTCTCTTCCTCCTTTGGTACTCTAATGAGACCCCACAGCACCACAGGGATCATTGCTTAGAGCAGAAAAGCTAATAACGGGGATAGAAACCAGATCGGGATCCAGTAAATGGCGTGCGTGTTTTTGTATTTGTGCGTGCTTGAGCTTGACATGATGGATTATTGACCGAAGAGGCTAAGCCACTGGAGGTACCCGAGGAAGCCAGAGCGTGAGCATGTAAGATAGACTCACACTGATGAGCAACAATCAATGTAGATGTAGAGAATTTAGCATGCGGAGGACGGCGATGAGGATCGTTTGAACTTCGGAGTCCCAGCCTCCGTGCTCCGTTATCACGGAGGTATAATATCACATTAGGATAAAAATCTCATGCAATATATCTTGGATACATTGCCAACAAAATGATGTCGCTATACTGCCGACTTCCGAACTCTTCTGCTTTCTGGCAGATGAGCCTGGTGCCATTTTATAGACTTTCGACATTTAAATAATGATGCGTGTTCTTGCCGCTGGGTGGCTGTATTGAAGGGTAAGAGCTCAGTGCACTTCACACTGTATCCGTCTCTGCAGTGCACAGGATGTATTTAACCCTGGTGTTGTCTTAGGGGTCAAAAATGACCCGCAATTATGTTTAGCAGCATAGGAAACCCCCCTCTTTTTTCAACTTTAAATTCAATGACTTTTCCTAAAATGACCCCAACATGAGAAAAAGTTAAACATTGCCTTTGTTCATATTTCCATAAAAGCTGTACACCAACAGGGTACAAATCTTGTCTTTGGGGTCATTTTTGACCCGGCAGTTATAAAATCATTTTCATACTACAGAAACCATAAAAAACACACCACAACAACACACACACAATAAATTGAGATTACATGTGCTACTGATTGAACTCAGGGAAAACGAAAACTTTCTCGCAAATATGCAGCAAATGCAGTCAGAGGCTATAAGGGTGCTGCAGATGACAGCACCTCCAGACAACTGGAAATGGATGGATGAGATTGACTTGCGTGCCTACATCGGACTGCTAATCTTAGCAGGCATGTATAGGTCCCAAGGCGAGGCTGCATCTAGTCTTTGGGATGGATAGAGTGGAAGGGCGATTTTCCGTGCAATGATGTCACTGAAAGTCTTTCATATTTTCTCAAAAACGATACGATTTGATAATCATGAGTAAAGACCTGCAAGGCGTGTAACAGACAAACTTGCGGCCATAAGAGAGGTCTGGGAGAAGTGGATTCCAGATTAAACAGTCTTTCTGCACTGTGAAGAGGAAAAACTTAGATATTCACAAAGTTTGTGATGAATGACCCCATAGATTTGGGGTTTAAAATGCAATCAAGCTGTTTTATTTTAGGGGTTTAGTGAAGGCGGGTGATTTTTGACCCTTAGGACAAGTGGTGTTTACAGAAAGTTAAGACAACACAAGGGTTACGATACTGTATGTGCAAAATTTCCCAACTGTGGGACCAATACAGGATCGTCTTATCTTATATTAAATATTTTTCGGATATTTTGACCATTTTCTTCCACGTAACACATGTGGTATTGTGATGCACTCTAGATGACTGATGCAATATGTTACAGTTTATTTGGTACACCTGTAGGATCTCATGCAATCCAATATAAAGTCCTATATCCTATCCTGTCTTGGTGAACGTTTACACTTCTGTTGGTGTGCGATGATTCAATACTATGGTATTTTTTGGGGCCATTGTTGCCATTGAGTGGTGTTTCTAATACCCTGCTCCCTTCACATATGTATTTCTTAATACATACTGCTGCTGTTTGAAAGCAAAATGCCGGTTTAATATTTACTTTTTTTGTTTTCCAAAGTTGTATTAACACCATTCGCTATTCATTTTTTAATGTTTTGCAGCTATTTGTACAAGGTTTATTGTGAAACATACCACACACTCAAAATCTGCTTAGAATGAGCATGTGTAGCATGGAATGTACAGACATGAAAAAGACTTATCCCTCCTGGTCTGCTCATTTTGTTAAAACATGTCAATTTCAAACAATATCTTCCACACATTCTTCTTATGCTACGGAGAAGCTTAATTAGCATTTATAGATATATATATTTTTTTAAAGGATTTCAAAGTGGCACAGGGTGTGCACGTTTCACAGTTCAGTACTCGTCAGCAGACAAAGAAGAATCCCTCGACACCACACAGAGGACATGCTCTCACCTCAAACTGACAGTCTGCAATGTCAATTGATATTTCAGGATTCTCTATGAAACACGTAAACACAGCTAATGCCGGAGCTGCAGACTCTTTCAAGCCGACTGTCCTGTTCCATTCTAGTGCCAGCTGTACCAACTGTGTTTGTAATACAGCTGTCTGCGCACACGCTCGCTCGCACGCACGCACGCTCGCATGCACTAAATTGCCCATGAAGATGCTTCCTTTCAGCCACTTTAATTCAGAGAGGAGCCACAGGAGGAGTTCCACTTCAAAAGCTTCAACACACGAGCGCCAGCATCCGCATTAGTTCGTGCGCACTGACACGCACACACTCCCATGGCTTCACCCACTCGCTGCTGAAGTTGATTACGGTAGGCGGCGACTCAGTGGGAGTGGGTCACGGATAGCCGACTTTGTGTTTTCAGTTGTTGTGACTCTGGAGAACCACAACAGCACACCGAGGCAGCGCTTTAACTCAGCGTTAGAAAAAGAAAATATTTGAATTGTCTTTTTACAAGTTGTCTTCCTTTAATTTTGCAAAATGATCATATTATGAAAACATATATCAATTAGATCTTCTATGAAATCACGGTTCAGTATTCATTTTCCAGTTTTGTGAGTGTGTTGCATTGTTTAAATTAGCTGCTAGATACCTGCCCTGTTGCTTTTGAATGCTGTAAGGAATTAAATGGGTACTTTAACTTTCAGGAAAAATGCTACTTCACTTCGGTGACGACATCGTGCTGAAAGACTCACAAAAACTGCACAGCGGATGCATTTCACACTCAAATAAAACGGCGGGCTGTGAACATAGTACACTGTGTAGTAAATGAGGACTGATTTTGCACACGGCCGTGGTCAGAACAGCTTAAGGCACGCTTAAAGAAGGCGGTAGCTCTTGGTAACTGGAACTCACACTTTTCATCGGGATGGTGGCAAACTGAGAAAAGGAAAGAATGGATGCATCCTAAGTAGGTGCAAAGTTCTGTAGGCATTGAAAAAAAAAGAGAAACTATTGTAGCGCAGAGAAATTTGTAAAAAGCTTTGGCTCACTAACAAATGAATATCGGTTTCTAAAATCGCCATGAAAGGCTCCCAGTTGACAATCTCCTCCTTCATCTGGGTCCATTGACTCATCTAAACAATCATGGCCTCAAACCAGAAATGATTTCTTGTGCAGCTCCCTCTCACAACACAAAAACTCTTTCACATCTAATGGGGGTCACATGGCGACCATTATCACGCACTGCTGGGTGCATCCCAATGCATCACGGGAAAGGGTACGCGCAAAGTGCCAAAGGTCAAATGCTGTACATTTTAAAAAAGGCTTTCAGCTCGTCTCAACTCAGGCTCAACTAACAACTATTACTCCGGTCAGCAGGCTCCCTGCAGAGTCGCGTTAGTTCGGTCGGCAATCCAGGAAAGCAATTACTGAGAGAAAGACTGAAAACATCGGTTTCCCCACTTTCTGACACCGATGAAGAGCTGAGCGGAGAAGTGCAAATGGGGAGACATAGAGGGAATAGGTTCAGTATCAATTAGCCGGGGTGCCTATCTTTTTGAAACATCTTGTGTTTGCTTTGCTTGGGGGGGGGGGGAGATCAAATACCTCGATGTCAATATTGCTACTATCTTATAGGGTTGACCATCGGTGCTGTTACACAATATTTACACAATGACATGTGGATACAATGACTAAGTGGGTAAAGGCAAATAATAGAACAGATGATCACATCTTTTTACTGTAATGCAGCCTTTAAAAGCAGGAAAAGACAACAGTTATGCCATATATTACCATATCCAAAATCGAACCGCATATACAGTATAGCCTCATATCATAATATCAATATAATATTGAAACAGCCCTGCATGTAGTGTACAGCACTTCGAGTGGTCGGAAGACTAGAAAGGCGCTATATAAGTGCAAGAGAAAGTATAACTAAAGTTACAGTTCATAAAAACCACACACACAAACTAACAGCTTGAGGGTGCTGATTCGACTCACAGATTGCAGAGTCTGCCGTCTACTGTCGAGGACCAGAATTAAAGTACTTATGTTAAAAAATATATATCTACCACAGTCACAGCCATCCTCTGCTGAGAGGCTGCTGTGTGCTCTTCAGCCCACTATACCGGATTAAAGCACTCTCAAGTGAATATCACATAATCCCACCTAAAAAAGAAAGTAGTGTAGCTTCAGCAGCAGCTGTGCGTCCTGTCCCGATATATTTTCTATGCGGGCTGAAGGTATGGATTAATGTTGCACGGTGTATCGATACTAAAAAGGTACCGCGGTACCCGTACGTTAAAAACGATACGATTTTGCATATTTTTAGTATCGATACTTCATTAAAATAGCTCGATCAGAGCGCACTCACTGTTCTGCTCCCTGTCATGCTGCCTGCAGGCATTGACTGCAAGGGGGCGGGGCTGCCCAGCACTCACAGCAACAGGCAGCGCTCACACACAGCAAGTGCTGCAGGGGAGACATGCATTAAGGTCCGTGTACGTTTTGATAGTCTGTTTTACCGTTCAGTCGAAAAAACGGCAATACGGAAATACCATTGTATTCTCGTTTTTCGTTTCAAACCAAAAACGGAAAAACGAAACCAAAAACGGAAATGGAGGTCCGTGTATGGTCCCCACTGACATACAGAGACCCGTCTGCAAAACTTGTTTCAAAGCCACACAGACCAAGGGAGGCAACACGTCTAACATGGCAAAGCACCTTTCAGACAGACACCCCGAACTTTTCAAAGAGTTCAAAGAACGACAGGTAAGCAAATGTGATTATAAACATGAACACCCCCAAACTCACCCATAGACAGCTAACACGAGTAGCCTTAGCCTAGTTTGAAGACAAGATCATGAGGTCACAATGCACACAAAAGTGTACTAAATGAAACACAACTGATGCAAAATGGCTACATGCTGGTGGAGCCTGAGGGTGGATCTTGAGCCAATTATTTTTATTTTTAGTTCAGGAAAAATAATTATTCCATGAATTAAGATAAAATATGAAGTGAAAATACCAAACTCACTATGCAAGTAAATGAAGCATTGTTTATCCACCCACTCCCACAGACAGTCAGACAGATGCCAGCAGAGTCAGCAGCAACACAGAGACAGAGTTACGTACCTTCCAGCTGTGTTTGAAAGCCAGCGGAAATATGAGAGAGGCTCAAAAGATGCGAAGAGGTTAAACATTAATATTAATGCCATTTGTTAAGTGTTCAAAAAGCTGGGCAGGAACAAGCTGGTAAAAAAGGGAACCGTACAGATGTTTTATTTATTAGTATTATAGATAAATATATCAGTATCGTATTTGTGGTATTGTATCGAATTCTGGTATCGTATCGTAAGTATCGGGTATCGTGATATTTATGGCAGGTATCGTATCGAAGTCATAATTTTGGTATCGTGACAACCCTAGTATGAATATGATTATGGAGGCTATAACCATATCTGAGACGCGATGGGGAGGCTTCGCAAGTGAACCGTCTGCCTGTCAATGAGTGCAGTCACCGTTTGGCACCGAATTTGTGTCCGGCAATGAAACAGAATTATAGATACGATCACCCCGATTGTGCCAGTGAAGCCTCACCTTGTCTTTCAGATGATGTTCCGCCGCATCGATGTTCAAAGGGTCATCGAAGTTCAACAGGTCCTGGAGGAGAGGAGGAGAGAGGAGGGGAGGAGAGAGGAGGAGAGGAGAGGAGAGGAGAGAGAAAAGGTACAGAGTGTGAACCCACAAGTGAACAATCATGAATAGAAGATCTTTGCAAAGTTCAATACTTCCATGTGTGGGTCACATTTTTTCACAAAAGAAAAAGAAAAAAAGCTGCTAAAGGAGATATTGCCTGCCGCAGCACTATTTGCTGTCTGCAATGTCACCCCGGATTCTGCAACTGCTGCAACAAAAGAGTATAATTATGCTGAAGTGATGCCACGCACAACTAATCGCGGCAAGATGCAGAGCGCTGTTAGAGAGATAAAATATATATTTTTTAAAAGATGGATGGCCTGAGAGGCTGTTTCCTGATTATGAGGTAAGATTTAGGGCACGACCGCACATCAATGCGGATTACCGTCCCCATTATCACCACAGACACACTGAGGACCTCAGGGGAAGGGTGGATGCTTTCGAAATGCGTTCGATGATAGACTTATGCAAGCTTGCAATTAGCAGAGTATTTTGGAGTAAACTAAATAATGTGTTTACTTTCAGCTGCTTACTCAGCTGCATCCAAAATGTTTAGTTAAACTATTGAAACTAAAACGTATATTATTGTCTAATTTAGCATATCCTCCATTCCATTTAATCAAAAAACCCAGAACCAGCTGGGGGTGAATTTCCACAAGCATGATGTGCAATCAATTTGGTTTTTATTTTCCCTTATCACCTCAAATTGCTCTTCATACTGAGAAAGATAATTTAACTTATTACAGCTGTAAAGAGAGATGAACAACAGCCTTACATAGAGTCAGCATCAGTGTCTGTTAAAAGAGAGCTCCCTGGTCTTTTCATTATTTCCTCATTTAACAACAGGAATCTGTGTGCGCATACACAACCATTGTTTTTTTCCTAAAACCTGCACAGACTGTTCATGCGCTGGCTGTTTGCCCGGTCAGTGTGATGTAGGAAGTTCAGTTTCTAACAACAAAGCAATGTTAATAAAAAAACAAGCACAACTTACAGTAAACAAGGAGTTCAATCCCCAGACAATGTCCTGGAAAAAAACAAATGGAAAAATATGAATGATCAAATAGTATCACAGTTTCAATATATTCATGAAAACATACACACTTCACAGAGGAGCCCAGTACAATTAGACCAAAAATAAAAAAGTCTTAATTCTCACTTTATTATATATTCTGAATATATCCGTATTCTGAATTTTTAATCAGAATTTTCTCAGTTTTTATCAAGTCTAGTCCTTAAAACAGATAAAGTAATTATTGTAGGTGATTTTAATATTCATGTGGATGTCAAGAACAATAGCCTCAGTACTGCATTTATCTTAGTATTAGATTTGATTGGTTTCTGTCAGAATGTACAGAAACCCACTCACTGTTTTAACCACACTCTCGACCTGGTTCTGATTTATCGCATTAACATAGAAGATTTTATAGTCTATCCACAGAACCCTCTTTTATCGGACCATTATCTAATAACCTTTGAATTCCTACTAACGGAGTGTACACCGGTAAGCAAGAGTTACTACACTAGATGTCTATCTGATGGTGCCGTAGCTCAATTTAAAGAAGTGATTCCGTCTGTATTTAACTCAATACCGTGCTTCAATATAACAGAGGACTCCTGTGCTAACTTTAGTCCTACCCAGATTGATCATCTTGTCGATAGTGCTACAAGGTCACTGAGAAGGACACTAGACTCTATTGCTCCTTAAAAAAAGAAGTTAGTAAAACAAAGGAGGTTCGCTCCTTGGTATAACCCTGAAACCCGCAAATTAAAGCAAACATCGCGAAAACTTGAAAGAACATGGCGTTCCACTAACTTGGAAGAATCTCGGTTAGTCTGGCGAGACAGTCTTAAAACGTATAAGAAGGCCCTCCGTAATGCCAGAGCAGCTTACTACTCATCGTTAATAGAGAAAAATAAGAACAACCCCAGGTTTCTCTTCAGCACTGTAGCCAGGCTGACAGAGAGTCACAGCTTTGTTGTGCCGAGTATCCCTATAGACCTCAGTAGCAATGACTTCATGAACTTCTTTAATGATAAGATTATAATGATTAGAGAGAATATAAACAATGTACTGCCCTCGACTAGTACCGATCTTTCCACAAATAGAGTAACCTTAGAAACAGCTGTAAACCCTGATATATGTTTAGATGGCTTTACTCCCATCGACCTTGACAAATTGACTTCAACAATTTCTATGTCTAAACCTTCTACCTGTCTCTTAGACCCTATACCGACTAGGCTGTTTAAAGAAGTGCTACCACTAATTAGCACGACTTTATTAGATATGATCAACCTGTCTTTACTAACAGGCCATGTACCACAGTCCTTCAAAGTAGCTGTAATTAAACCTCTTCTTAAGAAACCCACTCTCGATCCAGAGGTGTTGGCCAACTATAGACCGATCTCTAACCTTCCCTTTCTCTCTAAGATCCTTGAGAAAGCAGTTGCGAATCAGTTGTGCGACTTTCTACGTAACAATAGTTTATTTGAGGATTTTCAGTCAGGATTTAGAAAACATCATAGCACAGAGACAGCTCTGGTAAAACTAACTAACGACCTTCTAATCGCATCAGACAAAGGACTAGTCTCTGTTCTTGTCCTGTTAGACCTTGGTGCTGCGTTCGACACGATAGACCACTACATCCTGTTGCAGAGACTTGAACATTATATTGGCATCAAAGGAACCGCACTGAACTGGTTTGGATCCTATTTATCGGATCGATCTCAGTTTGTTTATGTAAACGATGAAGATGAAGACCGACGTCAATTATGGAGTTCCACAAGGTTCTGTGCTTGGACCAATCTTGTTCACCTTATATATGCTTCCTCTAGGCAATATTATCAGAAAACACTCTATAAACTTTCACTGTTATGCAGATGATACTCAATTATATATATCGATAAACCAGATGAAACCAATCAGCTTGCTAAACTGCAAGCATGTCATGGATGACCTGCAACTTCCTGATGTTAAACTCAGACAAAACTGAAGTTATTCTAATAGGCCCAGAACACCTCCGAAATCAGTTATCTAATGATATAGTTTCTCTAGATGGCATTGCGCTGGCATCCAGCAGCACCGTAAAGAATCTTGGAGTTACCTTTGATCAGGATTTGTCTTTTAACTCTCAGATAAAACTAATTTCTAGGACTGCCTTTTTTCACCTACGTAATATTTCAAAAATCAGGCACATCCTGTCTCAAAGCGATGCAGAGAAATTAGTTCATGCATTTGTTACCTCTAGACTAGATTACTGCAATTCCTTATTTTCAGGCTGCTCTAATAAGTCTCTTAAATCTCTCCAGTTGATCCAGAATGCTGCAGCTCGTGTACTAACAAGAACTAAGAAAAGAGATCATATTACTCCTGTATTAGCTTCTCTGCACTGGCTCCCTGTAAAATCTAGAATAGAATTTAAAATCCTTTTACTTACCTACAAAGCCCGAATTGGTCAGGCACCATCATATCTTAAAGAGCTTATAGTACCATACTGCCCTACTAGAGAGCTGCGCTCCATTAATTCAGGGTTACTTGTGGTTCCTAGAGTCTTAAAAAGTAGGATGGGAGCCAGAGCCTTCAGTTATCAAGCTCCTCTTTTGTGGAACCAGCTTCCCGTTTCAGTCCGGGGGGCAGACACACTCACCACATTTAAGAGTAGGCTTAAGACTTTCCTCTTTGATAGTGCTTATAGTTAGGGCTGGCTCTGGCTTGCCTTGGACCGGCCCTTAGACAAACTGGTATAGGCAAAAACTACAGGGGGACTTCCTTAGGATACACTGAGCACCTCTCTCCTCCTCTTCTTCACCTCTGTCTTTGATGAGCATTGATGTCCCATTAATGCTCATTACTAACTTTACTTCTTCCCCGGAGTATTTGTGCTTTCTCGCCTCACAGGTTACCATGACCGCAGTTTTATCTGGACACTGGTCCTTCAACCATCCATGGCCCTGCTGACACCTACTACGATCTTCATTATTAACCCTATTACCGATACCATGAATGCACAGTACTGATTTTGTCTCTTCCCCGGAGTCCTTGTGCTTTCTCTCCTCACAGGTTTCCATGGAGCATGGTTTCATCTGGACCCTGGTCCTTCCTCCTACCATGGCCCTGCTGACTCCAACTGCTAATATCACTTTTATTATTACTCGCATTACTATTTCATATTACCGATACCATTAATGCACATTATTGACCTGCTTCTTCACCAGAGTCTCTGTGCTTTCTCGCCTCACAGGTTCTTGTGTATCCGGGTTATACCTGGAACAGGTCTTGCCTCCTGCCGTGGTTCTGTCATACATTGAATGTGCTGTAATTACATTGAATGTGTTGTAATTCACTATCCTGTTCTACACATGACATCTATTGCACTTCTGTCCATTCTGGGAGAGGGATCCCTCCTCTATTGCTCTCCCACAGGTTTCTTCCTCTTTTCTCCCCGTTAAAGGGGTTTTTTGGGGGAGTTTTTCCTGTTCCGATGTGAGGGTCCTGGGACAAGAGGATGTCAAATGTGTACATATTGTAAAGCCCTCAGAGGCAAATTTGTAATTTGTGATTTTGGGCTATACAAAAATAAATTGAATTGAATTGAATTGAATATAGTATGGATATAGTATATCACCAATCTTGTGAATAAACTTGGAATATATAAAGTATGAAGGAAGCGAATAATCCCTCATAATTTCGTGGGAGGGCAATTTAATATCTAATATTATTATAAATTCCTTTTAGTCGTATGGTTAAAAGAAAGATCTGTTCAAAGCAGAGGCACAGAATCACCGAAGTTAAAAATCATCAAATCCCTGAATCCTGTCTGCAGGAGCCATGAGACTCTTTAATATACCGCCGTAACATGCAGGCTGTGATTCTACAGGAGCTCAGACAGCAGCTATAGGCTGAAGGGTTCTGTGTAAGGAAAAACAAACACGGCAACATAATAGCCTTTTTTCTTCTTTTTTTTTTTTTTTACTGTAGCTTGCGACTTTTATTATCCCCCTGCTTTCTACTTAGAGGAACAAGTGAAATCCCAGCTAAGAACAGCAGTGACATGGTGGCGGAATGTAACAGAGACCAGCTAATAAGGGCCGATGTATTTCACTGGGAGCAGCTGTAAACAACAGTCAGCGGGTGCGCCGATGGAGGATTTCAAGATAATGATTTCAGGGATTCTATTCAGTTATGTTTCGCTCATTCCACACACAAGTATTTATTCAATTTACATAGTGAAATTAATCTTTGAGGTAGCAAAATGTCTGTTTGCTAAGTGTGATACAAGCAAAAGAAATGTAAAATAGCCGTACAAACCAAACAGTGGTCTTGTTGAACCACCGTTATTAAAAATAGACATGCTAAATATTTGATGAGGAGACATAGAAGAGGCAATTACGTGAACGTAGGCCTACTCAACCATTAAGCAGCCTGCCTTATTTCATGTTTAAAATCAGTGTTATAGCTTCATATAATATAGAAATATCTGCCATTACTATTTTTATATAGTCATGACCATATTACTATATGTTGGAGATAAAACCCAGTGGAAATGTTTGTCTTTCTTCTCCCTAATGCGCAAAAACAACCGGAACCAAAACAACCGTGACCCAAAAACCGCAATACAAACAGAACCGTAGTCTTGTTTAACCGCTGCACAACTATAAGCTACCTGAGCTTAAGAGGCGCGACGCGTAACGAAACAGCGTACGCTGTCTTTACACAGACATCGATTCTGCTCTGTTACCATCTTCTCTGCCGGGTAAACAACTCTGTCCCGCCGTTCCGTCTCTGTGCCTTTTATACAGAACACCATGCCTTAATAGTCCCGCCTTAACCGGGCTGTGTGCAAGGTGCAGAACTGTTTTGTTGCACCAGAAAATCAGCAACACAGGAGGTTAAATTGTCCCATTTTTCTGCTCTCCACTTTTACAGTGAGCAGATACGGCAGCTTTAATTCATCTATTTGAAAGGTGAAACGTTGCACAAATGCATTTTGTGCCTATTACATGAACGCTACAATGCCAAAGAGTGTGTATAATGAGCCTGACTGTGTGCTCACTGAATAGTGTTGCTATAATGAACACAAACACACTGGAAAATGAGCACATATTATGTATGCAAAACTGCTTTCCTCACAGCGACTTCTTCCAATCAATGGCGAGGAAGAGAAGTATTCAAAACAATACACAACTGAGACTTGAATATTTCATAGATGACAAGCCATCTGTGTGTTTTTCAGAGCAAAATCACCAAATTTTGTCACCATCCTACCTTTCACAGTAAACCACACAAGTGTTCTTTGGCTGTGACACAAAACAAGTGGTTGTTGGCACAAGCAAATCATTTTCCCAGGAAAAGAGCCAACCACATAAACATTCACACCACGTAACATTTTCTTTTTTACATTGCTCATTTGGTTATTTCTTGAACTCATACCCTAATACACTTAGCTGTCATTAGCATCTTGTTTGTGTCTGAATGCCTGGTGTGAAAGTTGATCTGCAGCAGGGCATCAGGCAATCTCAACAGCTCTCATAATGAAAGTGTGGACGTGGATTAGAGCATGTTTTTTTGATCAAGTGCTTTCACTGATTGCTTGAGTTTCTGCTGTCGATAGACAACGCTGACCAGGATATAACTTAATCAAGGCTTAGATAGAATTTAGAAACCAGCACATCATAGCATAATTGAGCTGCACATCAAATTGCACACCATTTCACTTCATGAAAAGATATTGAAGAACGAAAATAACGGAAATGGTCGAATGGTCAGTTAGCAACCCCATTAGTTCGTTAGCATAGCTTGGTCGCCAACGGGACATTATAAGAGACATGATTGTTCCATCAACTTCAGTCTTGTAACCGTCTGCTAACTGTTGCTTTTTAGTGGAACAGTTTTTACTCCAAAGTGAATTTGCGCAGCACAGCTACTAAGCTACGATAGCATACTCTCAGAGGTCACCACTGTCAAAACTTTTGGTAAACGGCGGAAGCTTGTATGTTAAAGTTCATCAGAGTTGAACTCTACGCGGAACATAAGCACAGATTCATTTCAGTGAAGCGATTGCACTGGAGTTAATTGATTTTCCTACGAAAGAGTTGGTGTTATAAACCTGCTGTTCTCAGACCTAAATCCAGTAACACAACATCGGGACAACAACGTAAATGTTGCGTTAAATCAAACCATCAACACTTGCATTAAAATAATTTGTTACGGGAGGATAAAATGTGTTTACTTTAATGTTACCTTTCAACCTGTTAATCCAAACCTTGTAGATACCAATGATGTGGTGAAGAATGTTTTTGGGATAGTAATAATGTAATAAGCGACCAGGCAATTTTGTTTACGCACAGAAACCATTTCACGTTTTAGATATGCATCTATTGCCGTCCCTTTTTTTGTGTGATGTTAACATAAGAAAATTGAAGACATGACATAAAGGTTCCAGTATCACCATTAAAGTGTCCACTCCAGCTGAACATTGGATCTGACCACAGACTGCTATCACATTGGAGCCTGATTTTACTTAATATAAAAATAACTGTTTATGACAAAGCAATTTGATTTTGAGCTAAACTTGTATTGCCTGTTTTCCTTGCTGTATCATGTGATGGACATCATGCAGAGTGCAACATAATGTGTTCAGGGGTATGGGGACACTGAACCGATCATGATGACATTACCATAGCTTAAACTTTAGCTTGACGGTTCTTAATTACATGGAATGTGTTCTTCATTCTGTACAGGAAGGCTACGGCTTCTTCTGAAAGCAGAGAAAGAAGACCCCCCCCAAGTGTGCTAATGTTTGCAGACAACACCAGAAACAAGGAAAAAGGAGAGGGGTAACCTGGATTGAAACAAACCCTTAAAACTAAAAAAAATAAATAGGGAGAGAACCCTGAAGGATAAGACAGATCCTGACAATAACTAGAAGTCTTGGCAGGAAACTCAAGAGGTTTAAGAGCATTTCATAATATCCTGTTGGACCCTAGCCCTATTTTTAGCCCTCTGCTCGAAAATTGCATACCCATACTCAAGAGAGTCCCCAGCTTTAACTACAAGGTCTATTTTAATAATTTTGATGCTAGAATACTGGTAACACTTGTGAGATGTGTTGAATTGTGTAAATATTGTGTATATGTTACTGGTTAATAACTGATACACTTATGGCACAGCTCAAATTGAAAAATTTCCAGGTTCGCCTGGAAAAAAAGCACTTGTATTGAACATATTTTTTTTTAATAATGCAGCTGCAAGCCTAAAAATACGCCACAGACATAGAACAACACGTTTTACATGTCCCCACAACATATTTTACTTCGATTGAGTGAAGCAGGCCAGCATAAATGGTCATAAAAATCAAAATTTTGATTTTCAGAACCAACTGTTGCATTGCTGTATACTAATTTTATTTACTATATAACTAAATATTAACTATATATTCACTTTTCTTATCACTAAGAGTGTTCAATAATCCTAATAAAGCAGTTTGACACCATTTTGAATAATTTTGAGCAGTTATGATGTGTCATATCTGTCATTCATAACAATAAATGGCTCATGTGTGTCTATGTGACCCTGGTAAGGCCTGTGCTTGGCTGATTTACTCGTGTGAGACCTTTTTAGATGCGGGATAGTCCAATGGGAGCCATGCGGGGGTGTTTGAGAATCTCCGTGTCTGTTTACTGACTAGAAATCGCAAAATGCTGGGCGAACCCCCCTCTCTACATGGATTGCTCCACCTCACAGAATCGTCTGCCATTTTGTGATTCATTCCGCCAGCGCATTGATCTCACTCACAGGCATGCAGCACAACATGGAGGAAAGAGCTGCGCTGAAATCCGCTGGAATAAATCCGTTTTACATCGCCAAAACCGTCAAAACGTAAGTTTTTTTACCCAATTTTTTTTCTCGTGACCTGTGGCTGATGTTGGCATGTATACCCATAACTTTTGAATGGTTTGAAAGAGAGTAATTTCGACGCCGCTGCTCGTTTCCGGGTCGAATCACGAGCCTGCTAAATGTGCTCATCCGCCATGTGCGGTCCCTGCTTCGTGATGAGAGAGCCATAGAGAGAGCATAGGTCGTAGATTTTTGGCCAAAATTGTGGCAAATCTTCTAGATATGATATTAGTTCATGTATAATTGTGTTTGCAGTGTTTACAATGGCTGGTATGATGATGTTGCTTGGACTTTTCCCGTTAATTCGATATTTAATGTCTGGAGCAATAATCATATTTCTTTATGAAAAATGCTTTCTACGACACACTGAATGCTACACACTCTAAAACAGACCCCCGTGGGGGGCTCTCGGGTCCAAAGGGAATGGATGATCCTCTAGACCTCAAGAGAATCTGGAACTGAAGGTAGGAGGGCCTAATCTAACCCGCTAGATGATTTGTTACACAGAACGATCAGAAAAGCCGTCATTGGCAACATTTTCAAAAAAATACTTGGCAGGCGATTGGATGGACCATTGGCCAATCAAACTCTTGCTGAAGCCAGTCGGGAGAAGAGCGAGAACATCTTTACTATTGAGAAAAGCCTTCAGTGCCATTCTTTGCTCCTCTTTCAATGAAGACAGGTAACGCATTACTTCCACTTCTGAAGGCAACTGCATCCAGCATGCATATGTTTACATATTTCATAATTACAATCGCACCCCAGTGCAGTGACTGAGAGGAATGTTGATCTGGCTCTGCCTCCCTGCAGAGAAGCACAGTCAGGCGTAGATTGGATCAGAATGCTTATTATTCATGGAAGGTAGAGCTTCACCGTATAACTACATTCAGTTCCACAAGGTAGTCGCCATCAAAGGTAATTTTAGCCAAATCTTGAATCGTGATAGCAGACGTGCCCCACTATCACTTTTTTTCAAGTACAAGTACTTACATTTGGGCACTTGCCGAGACAGAGTACCGATATGAGTACTTAATAATACTAGAATACAGTTCTTACAATAACTTTTTAACGGTGTTTCATTTTCATCAGATGTTTATCACTTTCTGACTGTATCAAGTGAAATACACAAAATGATGACATTTCAACATTTAACATTCCAGAAAAAAAATGCCCACAGTAAAAAAAAAGTTCTTCAAGAGAGTAACGTGTTGTTTCATCTTTAGATTCTGTATTCATATGCATTCTGCAGAATCGGTAGGCAACAGGACAAGATTTGGGCATCGGAAGCATTCTGGTTACCGTTTGTAGTCCGAGTAGTATTGACCAATCAAGGTGAAGCCTGCTTTGGTTGAGTACAGGTAAACAGTTCGTGCTGAGAGCAAAAAAAGCAGAACGCATTGGCCGAAATGAAATCTGGGAACCCATCGGCTATCGCCTGATGATGATTTTGCCTATTATTGGTTTAAAATGAACTTGTAAACTGGCTACTTTTGCTTTTGAAACAATCCGAACAATGAATTAGCATCTCAGGTTGCTAATTGGAATGTTTACAATGAGCGGCACACGGAAGAGGAAGTCTTGGCCCGGATATACGCTGGATACACCGAAGAACCCTCGAAACATAGCCGAAGAGTTCCTATTGCTTTTTCTTTAACAAAGACACAGTCTCTTGAATAAATACAATTCATTTACCTGTAAAGTTCTAGTGGGGGCCCAGCCTGTGCCATCAATAGAGTGTTCCCGCAATAAGCTGAAATAAAATAAAAAAGAAACAGTGTCAATACTTGTATGTTATCAAAGTCACTTTGTGGCAGCTTGTCGTTGTACATTGTTGCCCTCATGCAACGCCAAAGGTTACAAACTCAAAGACCACTGTATATAAAAGCTGTGACACAGCTGTATCTGGGTGAGAAGGGATGTCTAGTTTAGGGAATACTGTATATTTACGGTTTCCATCCACTTCTTAGCAGGAAGAACAATAATGTAACATAAAATAAAACATGTGTAGGAAGCATTACCTCAAGCAGATCTCTCCAGTCTCTGTGATGTTAGGATGCCATATTCTGGTCAGACATCTCACTTTAGGAGGCTGAAACACGAGCGACATTTTTATTCACTGAATGATTTCATTTGATTTTAAACAAACTTTTAATATACACTAGTCTGAGAATATGTATGTCATACAAGTCTTTGCTGAAGGTATAATAGAGAAAACAAGTCGAATTGAAGGCTGAGGGTTGAGTGTGAACAGGAAAATACTACATTGCAGTAAAGAGGCATTGGTGAATGGACGTGCTTTACTAGCAGAGCGTTTGGCCTCAGAATTAAATCAGAGCATAACGTCAAGTACACGTTTTCATCATTATGTAAGTATGATGTAGTGATGTATAAAGACATTTTTCTTCTACTATAACACAGTTATATAATTACCACTTCAATGATTTTGGGTTTTGTGAGCTATTTTGATATTAAACCGAGGTAAGATCCTCAATGACTCTTTTCTTTTCTAGGTAGATAATGTGCAAAATGCTCGCCAAACCAATTCATTGGTATTGTCAACCATGTAGACACACAAATAGACATTTGGCCAAGAAGAGGCAACAAGGCCATAAAATAAATAAATTAAAGAAACTACAGTATTTGCCTCTCTGGTTTAAATATTTCCTGTAAAATGTGTATTTTCCCATTTTTGAGAGATTCTTAAGTCGTGAGCAGTCAAATAAAGCAGCCTTCAAAACTCAGGCCAGTGTCCACACATGGTGTATTCACTGTTGTTGGTCAACATGGACGCTTCTGTGCCTTCTGAGTCTGCATACGCTCCATGTCCCACTGTGCTTTTGGGCTTTAAACTTTTTGTTAGACAATTTTCAGATAGGGGAAGGCAGACCTGCATGTTTCAAAATATCTACACATTTAGAATAAAATGTACTTTTTGACTTTTTACAAATCTAAGACATCCAGTATGACTGCTCTCATAAGGTTAAACAATAACATCTTTGAATATTAGCGTTGCATACTGCAATAGCAGAAACACAAAAGTCATTTTTCCTGATTTGTATAAGCAACACAAGCTGTTGTAAAATGACTATGTTGGAACTTCACCATGTGGCTGAAACAAAGGAAGAGGCCTGTTATTGTTCATATATGTTAACAATCCTATTGATATTAATACTTGTATTGATATCAATGATTTAGTTTTCATACTTGCTAATAACCACACCTGCCAGATCCCAACAACTACAATCATGTAATGGTTTTTCATTGTCTTGGTCACACTGAAGCTGTGGCAGTGATGGAGAAAGGAGGATGCAAATAATAATACCGAGAGCGCTCACGAAAAGCTGTGAAGAACAGGTCGTATCGATTGCCTCCATACTCACCAACACCTCTTTACTGCAATGTAGTATTTTCCTATTGTTCACACTCAATACTCAACCTTCAACTCAACTTGTACGAGACCCTGCTGCAGTAATACGCTGCTCTTCATGTGTTTTCACACGATCCTCAAGATCGTCATCCCAAAACGAACTCAAACATTGTTTTGGTTAACTTGATGCATAGAAACCTAATTACTCCACATTTGTAAAAGATTCCAAAAGCCAATTTCCATTGGATTTTGGATCATTGCAGAAAATTATCTCTGGCAAACACACGTTCACGTCTTGTTCAGCGAGATAATCTCCACAAATAAACACAACTTTAATGATTTTTGAAAGGTGAACGCAATCAGTAGAAGTAAAAAGCTAACGTTAGGCTATAAATGAACTATACCACAGTCACATGAGCGTAAGTACACAGTACAAGGCTGTAAAGGCGGCCCAGTGTTTGGTGTGATGATGTTTAGTAGTCTGCGTTAGCGACTTTAGTTAGCAACCACCTTTTTTAAAGACATGTCAAAGCTTCTCAATTCACGAGAGAGTGTTATTTAGCGGCTGATTTTATTTCGTAAAACAAAGCGTTAAAATCTCTAAACTTGTGTTGCCACAGACCTTATTTCAGGCATTTAACCAAAAACCCATTGACTTCAAGAAGAGGGAGCCGAAAGCGCAAAAATGCTGCCTCCTATCCAGGATTTAGGACTCATTCCTTCCACATACTATATTTTTGTACAATGTAGCCGCATTATTACATCTAACATCATGTTAATAAGCAGTAATAGGCGTACCGATGAGGAATGCTGCTGAACATTTCTGTCTGGGCACATTGCTCATCCCACAGGAGCAATTCTCCACTTGAACACCGCTAGGCCTTCCTTCATGAATCGATTAACCTTTCATGATTGAATGCTTATTATTTATCATTCTGTGGCAGGTGCCATAAAACGGCAACAGGTGGCTGCATGTAGAGGAAACAGTGTGTGTGATGAAAGACGAAGATACAAAGCAGACGTACATGTGCAGGGATACATAGAGACACCAACAAAAGACAGATTCTCACACACTCACACACACACACTGGCATGGTGAGTTAGGCCTGTGTAGCAAGAAGTAACAGGCTAACAGATAAAGAAAAAGGTGAACAGAGGATCTTCAACCTGTGAAGGTCAGGTGGAAAAATGATGCAGTATATTCTGCAGAGCTTCCACACAGAGAATAGAAAAATCTATTGCTCAGTACCCTGATATTCCTGTATGAACTTTAATGAAAGGAAATGGGATTTTTAGAACACCATGCACATATTTTTAGTTCATTATTTGAACTGACTTCATGCACAAATCAGCATGACAGAACATAACAGACCACATCCGACGGCAAATCTGGAGTCGTTATTTTCATGGGCCAAAACAGGAAGCTGCCGGCTGATGCTGATGACACAGATACACAGGTGGGCATGCAGACATACAAACACACAAACAGACACGCAAATGAGAAATAACTGGAACGCTCACCACCATGTTATAGGCTTCGGGGACGTCTATTTCAAACTGAAACCTTCCACTTTGGTAGTAACCCTCATCTGGAAGAAGACGGAGGGAGACAGACAGAGGACAAAGGTTTTCAATAATCTACACACATTACATTACAGGTTAAGTTTAATGACACTCCAATTTATACATTTCTGTAGAAACAGGGCCTTCAATTGTTGTCATACACTGCTGATCAGGGTTTAAAACATGTGTCGGAGACAAGTTTTAAAGTATCATGCAGTGAAAAAAAAAAAAAGATAAAAAAACCTTAAGAGCTAATCTTTAACACAAAGACCTAAACCCAAAAGAGAATAGTTGCTTGTAAAACTGGAAAATAGCCAAAGGAGCAGATGAGTCGATAGATAAGTAGATTTTCACTTGGTTTTCATGTTTCCCACACGTTCAAAAACACTGCAGTTTAGAGTGCACAGGTTCTTCTGGCAATGAAGACAGCCCAGAAAATGCATCTTGAAACGGTAAAGTATTTTCTTCAATGAGAAGCAAAAGCAGAAATGATGAACCGGTTTGGGTAGAAGATTGAAGTCCATTCTTCAAACGATGAATTATAAAGGGTCTGTGTAGCTGTGCTGCTAAAAGTACCGGTGAGCAGATGAAAAACGATCCTCGAAGTCCAGTTTGAATATTAACAATCCATCTCTACAATTGCAAGATTAATATTAGAATAAAGTCACAAAGTAATCTATTTAGAATGAGTACAAGCTCGTATTTGATTTGCCAAATTGGTCTCCCTGAAATGGAGGTTGCGTCTCTCTCGACCAGCTCAACCAAGATCAAATATGTGTGTGACAGGATAGTAAATGAGGGCACCTGTAGGTCAAAACACAACGCTGGCTTAATCCTCTGTTTCCATCTCGCAATGGCCGACGACGTTTCACGCAGACACACCTAATACCCTACACTAGTAGACGAGGACAGATGCAGAGAGGGCCATATGCAGGTGGAGAGCATGTACGATCATTCGTGTACGCACCTCGTAAATTTTGATATTTCTTCGTCGATTTGCTGCGACCTTTGTTTGACCAGTTTATATATCTGGCTGCAGCTATTTCAGGGATCAGAAGAGGACAAGTTGGAGATCAGATTTGGACAGAAAGAAGAAGAAAAAAATAACTGCCTGTTAGAGCTCACACAGGTAGACTGATACTCTTGGCAACTTCTGATTGAACTCAAGAAAGTGAGAGACAGATAGTGAGCCGTGTGTTGTCTCTAAATAAGTAGCTTGCTCAGCTGTCGAACATGGACCACATACCAAAATGCACATCTGTGCTATATTTCAAACTGTCTCATTCACATATGTGGAGAGGCAAATGTCTGATTTACACCTTAAAATTATATGCAATTCAAATTTACAAAAAAATAAAGATACCACAGTCCTTTCAATGCTGCTGACACGGTATTAATAACACTTAAAACTGTGTTTCAGAGCAAATGGTTTCAATTCAAAACTGGCATGAAGGCATCAGCAGCACCCCCCCCCCCTCCCCCTTTCGTACTCAAACACTGGGCAATTTGAGATAAGGCCTTTGTAAGAGGGCTATCTAAACCTCACCCAGATTCCATTCAGGGCAACAAAGACGGGGGTCCAATTTAATTAGACTACACAAACAGCCTCCCCTGTATTATAAATGAGACGAGGGAGGACAACACTGTGAGAAATAGAGATACAGCTTCAACAAACTTTCAAGTCCAAAAGAGGATGAAGAAAGAATCAGCGACGCGTCAACAACCAAGCGACGGGCGGACAGAAAAAGGGACAAAAGAGAGCAACAAACTGAAAGAAAGGAGAGCATCTACTGACTAACAGAGGCAGTCAGAGGTCATAAATAATTCATGAGTGTCTTCAGTAAACTGGAACAATCAGTCTTTTCTGTCACAAGACACTGCAAACTGTACACACACCGACACACACACATATTCAAACAACTAAACTCCAACTCTTCAGGGAAAATAGATTCTAGACATAATATGTTCGGGAGCCCAAAGGTTCAAACAGAAAGATGCAACTTAGTTGGTAAAAGGAACGGTGTGTAGCATTTAGGGGGATCTGTCGCCAGAGAGTTTACTAATAATAAGAATGTTTTTTTGAGTGTATAATCACCTGAAAATAAGTATCGTTGGTTTTTTGTTACCTTAAAATTAGCCGTTTATATCTAGACACAGAGCGAGTCCTCTACATGGAGCCAGCCGCCATGTTTCTACAGTAGCCCAGAAGGGACAAACCAAATGCCGGCTTGCTATCGGAAACGTCACCGCTAGATGGCGCCAAATCCAACACACTTTAATGGAAGGAAACTCTTACAAGATGCTTATAGACGGCTGTGGATCAGTGGTAGAGCAGGGTCATCCTTCACCAATCGGCGGTTCGATCCCCAGCTCCATTAGTCCGTGTCGATGTGTCTTTGGGCAACAGGTGTGAATGATTAGTTAGCGTCCTGATTGGCAGGTGGCACCTTGAATGGTAGCTATTGGCAACCTATTGGCAACCGCTAGATGGCGCCAAATCTAGAAGGAAACTCTCACAAGATGCTTATTTACTTCTGCTGATGCTTATCAGGTAACCATGGTAATCATGTTAAATGATTTAGCATAACATATGTTATGCTAAATCATCCATCCTTCAACGCAGTCTGAAAACACCTGTTACTTAAAATGTAAACTGAGCTCTTGTCCGGATCAACAATTTTGACGACCTAACTGCATCGAAGAAAACCTCCCATGAGGAAGAAATCAGCCATCATCCCCGGATTAATTAGCATAATTGGGATTTCCCCCTGTAGGAAGGAGGAGTGAAGCGGAGTTTACAGGTACAGGGGCATGACTGGTGTTGACAAATAATTACACGTCCATAAAATGTGAGCACAATAAAGAGTGACAGCTTATCTGTAAGAACGTTTTACGGTTAAAAAGGGACGCTAAAATGCGTTACTGAAAACATTTGAGGTGACGCAGTAACAAGAATTTTGATTCACATTTGATCGGGGGCTTCGCTAGCAGTGATTCACAGCTGCGGAAGAGACTCCTCTGATTTGTTTGTTTTTCTTTGGGGTCGATTTGGAGTTGAATGCCATTAGGAACACCAAGAGGAGGCGGAGCTTGATTTTTTTTTTTACAGATTACCAAGTGTTGCTTTAACAGAAGATTGATTCCCACCAGATATGCATGTATATGTTGTATGTTGTATATATTATTTGTCTCAATAAGAAAAAAAGGTTGAACGTGACTAAACTATACTTTTTGCTATTATGTACTTTTTTTTTTTCCAACACACACTAGGACGGGCTGCACGGTGGTGTAGTGGCTAGCACTGTCACCTCACAGCAAGAGGGACCTGGGTTCGATCCCGGGTGGTCCTTCTGTGTGGAGTTTGCATGTTCTCCCCGTTGCAGCGTGGGTTCCCTCCGGGTTCTCCAGCTTCCTCCCACAGTCCAAAGACATGCAGCTTAGGTTATTTGGAGACTCGAAATTGCCGTAGGTGTGAATGTTTGTCTGTCTCTATATGTGCCCTGCGATGAACTGGCGACCTGTCCAATGTCAGCTGGGATCGGCGCCAGCGCCCCGCGACCCTGAACAGGATAAGCGGTTTGGATAATGGATGGCTGGACACAATAAGACCTCTTGCTGACCCTTACATATGGCCGATCTCCAAAAGAGTATTGCTAATGTATCAAAGTTTGCAGGTTTCTGCAGGAATGTGCACAACAATACGTCAATTATTCGTACGCAAATGGAGCAGGAAACAAGTTCTCATGTGAAACACAAAGACGACGCAATTTTCCTTCATTATTGCATTTCTAATAATCCAAACAGGTGAGGATGCGTTCACCCCAGAGTGTTGCTGCTGTCCCCATTCCTCAGAGACACAGGGGTCCGGAGCAGCGGGGTCACGACACAGAGCGGTTGCATGGGAAAAGGAAAGGAAACTAAAGAGGCGTTCCAACTGGTCAGAGCTCGAAAAACATCACTGATTCCCCCACACATTTTCAGTTGTCAGCAAAATAAAAAATTGAGTAATGATTCATGACTACTGTTCATCCAAAGTAAACAGAGGAACTGCAGTTCTCGTGAGAAACGTGGAGAACAAAAAGAGAAGGAAACACAAAAGAAAAAAGGAAGAAGCACTTACGTGAGCCTTGAGCTGTAAACTCTCCCCATGACTTTACCTTACATTGGTTTGGATATGAGAGATATTTGACAACCTGCATCCTGAGGGCGAGTTCCCTTTGCAATTGTTATTTTCCTGACCACTTCCCCGCAGTGCAATGAATGCTTCCGTGTGTGTAATGCCTAGTTACCAAACTGCAAACGGAAAAGGAAATTTGACAGCACAGTATGAAGACGGCAGAAAAAACGAGACACCTTGCACATTGCATCTACTACAACTACAGAGACACACCGAGATGACTTGAGGTGCTATTTTTCTTCTATTAATATACTTCCATTACATTTATTTTGTTTGTCCTGTAAAATATATGAAATGTAGTTAATGGATTACTGTTAATACTTTACTACCAGCTGGTAGAAAAGGGGAGAAATCAGACAGGTCTACAGAAAAATATATTCACAGACTTTCCCTCTCACGGGTCACACTGAGGCCTCTACATGAGCATTTTTGTTTACATGCTTATTTCCCTTAATGTACTGTATTCGGTCTGACTCCAGAGTACCATGGTCCCCTGGCTGTAGTATAAAGATGATAAACTGAGGGCTGTGTGTTGTGTGTGTGTGTGTGTGTGTGAGAGCTACACACACACCAGATGTGATGGAAGGCAAACACAGAGAGAGCAGGTAAGAGTAAGAGAGAGAGAGAGAGAGAGAGAGAGAGAGAGAGAGAGAGAGAGAGAGAGAGAGAGAGAGATTAAACAAGGTAGGAAATACTAAAAGAGAAAAGAGCAAGAGAAAGGAAGTAAAGGGTGGGAAGAGGGGAGGGGGGGGAGACGTTAAGGGAGACAGAGGTCCTGAATAATTGAGGAAGACTTTCTCTGACAACTCAATCTCCTTATCAACTCCCCTTCAAGAACATGACACCAAAATCTTCTCTCCAATTGCTGAACTTTGTTTTTCTCTGCTAGATTTCGCTGACAAAGACCTTTGTGAAAACTTAGCTGGCGACGCAGCCTATAGGGCTCTGCGAGACACACACACACACACACACACACACACACACACACACACACACACACACACACACAAAGCATTAAATTAATTCACCACTGACTTAAACATCAAGATATCCTAACATCTTAGTGTGCAGAAAATGGATGCAGTGACTTCTGTAAACTCTCGTTACAAATGTAATAGACAAAATAAGACGCACCAGATAAAAAGACCAATGATAAAATTCGGTGACCAGATCTCTTCAACCACACAGAACATTTTATAATATTAGCCTCGTCCTCGTCATCTTACGAAAAGTGATTCCTCATCTTTTCTTGCATCTTTTTACGAATGTCCAGCAACACGTGTCAATTTCTGCTCGTCAATGTGCACAAAGTCTTTTCAAAATAAACTTCCTTCGTCTCAGGGAACAACTTAGTTTTTAGGTTTAGGCGACAAAACTACTCGTTTAGGTTTCGGAAAAAATCGTGGCTTGGGTTCAAAATAACTGCAGAAGTGGCGTTACAAATGAATCGATGTTGTGACTGCTGGTCTCCTGGACTAAAGTGCAGCGTTTTGTCAGTCATTACACTTCCTTGTTTTGTGATTAAGTGGAATAAATTTAAAAAATATATTTTGTGGGATATGTACAAACAGTGCATTACTTTTATTGCTGTATTGGCCTGAATTTAATTGAAAATGGACTCCTACTTGTATAGCTCCTTTCTAGTCTTACGACCACTCAAAGCGCTCCTACGTGAGCAATTTGGGGTCAAGTGTCTCGTCCAAGGACACATCGACATGGACTGGAGGAGCCGGGGGTCTGACCGCCGATCTTCTGATTGAAGGATAAACCCCCCCCCCCACACACAGAGTTGTGCGCACACATTTCTGTTGTTACAAGGGATTACTAACAGGATTATCACTTTCAGTTGTACCTCCAAATAAAGTGGTTCAGATAGTCTGGTACAATGTTGCCAAAATTTACAAACTAGATTTAGATGAATTCATTTGAGATTAGTCAACAATGTGTCAGGTGTCTGATTATGGTCCAAAAAGTGTTTGACAATAACGTGTGACTCTATTACCGGTCTCTTTCTTTGTCCCTCTCTTTCCATTGCTCACTTCGCTCACACACAAACACAGAGACATGTTTGTCTCAGTCTCTTGTGCGGCTTGTGTCCTCCTTGAAGTGAGAAGGTAACATTGGGCTCGAGGACGGAGAGAGAGAGAGTGTGTCTGACGAACACAGAGCAGGTAAGAGGAGACTCTGGAGACTCGTGGTAATCCCACACCAGCGTGCTGGGTGTGTCCAGTATTCCACGGGTGGCCCATTTTGCGTGGAACACTGCTGAGCAAGCAGACTGCACTCGGGGAATAACGACGGTGTGGCAGTCGAAGTACGGAGGACTGGAGTGCCCGTTTCAAGAGAACACTTCAAGACACACATGGACCAACCAACATGTGCGGTCTCCCACCACATCGCACACAACATACTTCCCCCGAAACCACTCAAACCCTGCATCTTGTACGAAATGAGAAAGCAGTGGATATGGCTGTTGGCGGCTCAGAGTGCTTTCACATTTAACCTTTTCGGTTTGGTAAAAAAAAGAAACTCGGGTTAGTACGGTTCGTTTGGGCTGATGGGAAAGCTGTCGATCCAACGCCGGTGCGTCCCAAAACAACCGCGACCGAGGCAGCTTGAAAAAGTTTTATTATTAACCGACCACAGGATTCTTCAAAAGCTAGAATACTAACAAATCCATCTGCTGGTAATGAAATCCATTCAGGAAGCGATCTTATAATTGATCTACAATTAATGAATGCTAATCAACACGTAGGCACATCAGCGCAGGTGTTTTTCCCTCATTAATAGGTCGAAAGCTGTTAAAACTGCTGTGCTTGTATCCGACTCAGTGTACTTTTTCAGTTCATTAAGTCCAGACAGTGATCCCGCAGAAATAAGCCGGCCGTCTGAGAGCGCTCAAAGGGGGCTTTTGTACACTCCTGTCTCAGCCTGTTATGAGTCATTATTCATGACATGCAGTCGATTTGCAGTCTAATAACACACAGCAAGTTTAAGGTGGTTTCTGGACCCGTTTCCATCCTGCACTTTTCCTGAGCTTTGATATGGGGGTTAATTAAATCGCAACCCTAATTAAAAACTCTTCACCAGCAGACTTGATCGGTGCTCACCTTTTTCTTCAGATATTTAAGTCTGATTGAAAATGCGTTTGATTCTAAGACAACATCAAATTCAGAGCCCGCCGATATAATGAGCAACCAACAACGCTGCTGCATGCCGTCAACAGAGCAGTTATGAAATGATTGAAGCAGTTAGAAAAAGAGGTGATTTTTCTCTTACCGGGAGACACTGCCAGCTGAAAATGATGCAGCTTGTCCTCATCTGGGAAACTGGCTTTGCATGTACCTGGACGAGAACAAATAAGGGGAGGGGTGTTAGTTATTAGGGTCAAAGGTGAAAGCCAGGAGCAGCTGTGTGAAGGTCTAGCATTAGTTTTGATTACTTGACTGTGTGTCAAAAAGTGGCATTAACATCAGTGATATATTGTATCTGTATTAAATCCTTCCTGAGCCTCAGTGTGTTCACACAGACTGCAGGATTTATGCCTTGGGACTCCGTGTGGCACCACATTCCCCCCTGGTGTTCAAGGACGTGTACTGCGCTCAAGATGGGAGAGCTTTTTGTTTTTAAACCATGTTCATGTGTAAGAAGTTTTCAATCAAACTTATCGCATCAGCTCCTTTCACCGAGTAACCCCCCAGAACGCTGTGTGTGTGTATAACATATTGTTTGTGGCGATGAGTGTAATGAATGCGCAGAAAACACTGAATGAAAAAGTGAATCCACTTTTTAGTCGGGCAGTAAAACACAGCACTCTACAAGCAGCTGAAGATCATTTTATCACAGCTGAAAGATTATCACGTTCCCCAGCAATCATCAGCCGTATCAAATAGCATTATGCAGGATTTAAAGCATGAATTAAAAATCAAAGTAAAAGAATGTGTGTATGTGTTGATGTGTCAAGGTCTGTGGTAATGTAGGAGGGATGATATTATAGCAGAATATCAATGTTTATTTGATTTAGATACTGTTTTTTCTGCAACATAGACATGCTTAAACTCCAAACTCATTTAGCTTAAGGCCTCTTCTTCTGCAGTGGAAAAGGACCGACTATCTGTACATGACTCCTATGACAGGTCTGTAACACTCGTCCAGTCTTAGTGTCCATATAGAGTGAACCCTGACTACACCAGCACCTTTCTGAAAGGTTCAGAGACGTTCAGCTTGGACAGCTCGGAGCAGCCGCTCAAAGAAGTTGGAGCGCTCTGAGAAAAGAGGCTGGGTGCAGAGCTTTTTCTCTATGCAAGAGCGAGCGGCCGCATATTCTCCTCATTTGGAACAATTGTAAACAAAAGACCCTGGTGCGGAGAAGAAAAACGCTATATGCGTAAAATCTTCTCAAAATCGCTTGAACAAATATGTTCAGACAAGTCGTTGGTTTGTTCTCTGTGTTTTGAAAGCACCACTGCTCACTCAGAGAAGACTCTAGAAAACAGCTTCTTTCTTTTATTTTTCCTGAGCTCCTGTCTGCCCAGAACGGTGAAAGTCCTTCAGTGTCGTACGGCAAGTCCACATCCACGGCACAAAGCACAAGTGTTGAAGCCTCATGAAAATCAATACTTTCCACAGGACCATATTTCATCACTATTGCTGGTAATGGAGAACGGATCGGGATGAGCATTACAGTCAAGGAGAGCAGGATGCTTTTCTTAAGTGGTGCACATCCTCATTCAACATGCATGACAATAACCAGGCTCATTTCACTCATTTATGTGGGTGTGCTGGACGATCTGGTTAAATAAATACTTCATTAAATACTCTTGATTTCAAAACAGTATCAGATCTATTCATTCATAAACAGAATTAACTGTTTTGAGACATTTACGGTGAAAAAAATAATCCTATTCTGACTGAATAGCTTTATGCCACTGCAATGCAGTTTAAAGTACTGTTAGAAATGACCTACACCTAAAAGCATTAAAGCAAAATGTTAGAAAATGGAGTGCATCTGTGGGGTTGGTTTTGTCTTTGTGCCTTATCTGAAACATTTGCAGAATTGTTTTAATATCCCAAAACACAAAATGTATTAATAATGATCAACCAAGTCTGAAACAATACATCAAGCCACCTTAATCCTCATTAATTGATATCGTAACATAAAGAATGTTTGTTTTTTTCCTGAGTTGAGAAGATTTAAGAACTTGGAGGACACTATTTACTTTACGTCGGCTGTTTATTTAATATTTCTGTCCCTTTAAGTCAGTTATTCAGCTCTCACACTTTCAGATGTGGGGCTGCTGAACAAACACTAATGCAAACATGGGGAGGAATGCAAAGTCAGAGGGAGTCTGACTGAACTGAGAGCGGTGTGTGTGGAAGTGGAAAGCATACTCACTAGGGAGATTGGCTTCAAGTTCTGCAACTTCTATTGAGAGAAAAAGAAAAAGAGTCATGAATAAGGGAGGAGAGAAGATGGTAAATACAGAGAGCCACGCGCACACGCGCACGCACACACACACATACACACACCGACAGCTGACACTGTCAGGACATTTGCTCTGCATAAAAGCATAACGTCTAATATGCAAGTTGTAAAATGCGTGACACAACACAATGCTGCAGAGGAACAACAGTGATTGGCTGGTAACAGAAGGGGGGAGGAAAAAACAAAAAGAGAGGAAGGAAACGACAAGTGAGGAGCAGAGGGTGTTGCCTCTGCATCAAGTCTGGTTGGATTTGTTTTTTAAACACTCACAGGTTCTCTTGTTGTGTTTTCACACCACCGACACTCCTTTCAACGTGTTTATGCATCAGCTGGTTTAACACTTCAACACTTAACAAAAAAAGACAAAGGGGGGGACGGGGACGTGCTTGGTCTCTCTGTTGTTGCTTGTGTGAATGCTGAGGATTTACCAATGTTATTTTTACAAACATTGTCATGCATTCAGATCATTAAGAGATTGTTTCAGTGGTTCTCAGCTGTGTAGCGTTAACACTGGTGTGCCTCACAGTGATATCGACCGCTTTAGTTTTCCCAGTAATATATGTGTTATTAGACAAGCACTGCATTACTTTTCTCACATTTAGTTATTTTGCATGGCCACTGAAGCTCTTTGAAGAGTAATGATCGGTACCGGGGATGCACCAATAGCAACATCGGGCATTCAGTTCAACTCCATGTACTACATACATTACTATATAGTACACTATACGGAATTTTAATTTCTGTTTCAGTTTTGACCAATTTGTTGCTACATTAAAAAGGTTGGTGTAAGATATATTATTTTAATAATAAATAATTAAATACATTTATATGCATCTATTTATTTGCTACATTTTGTTTTACAAAGTTAAGCTAAGAGAGACAGAAAAGCAAGTCCCTCTAATGTCGTACTAGAGGGCATTAGACAGGTGCTTGTGAGATTACATCCACCCACACTTATATAGAACTCTATATGATATTGGACCAGCATTGGACAAACCACTTTTGAATCTACTCTACACCAAATTATAGCCTTCGTTTCACCGGTCATAGTGATTGGGTATAATAATGCCATCAAGTATATGTATGGACTAAAGCAAAGACAGGTGAGAACCCAGAGAGGTAAAAACATGATGGGAAATGGTAGCCGGCACAAGGTAGACAGCCGCTTGAAATTTAGAGGAGGAGAGAGGAGACAGGTGCCTGGAAGCTGCATCTCAAGGCAGCGAGAGAAGTACCGATAAATAAAACCCAGGCAGAAACATGGTCAGAGAGAAAGAAGAGGAATAAAGAGACAGAGGTAGAAACAGAAAAAAGAAACAAAAGGAGAAGTCCAAACATCCGTGGAGGAAGCGGAGCATGAATTTATATTTCTGTATTGAAATAAACCACAAAACAGTTAAGAAACAACTTTGTTAGGGCCTATAGTGTCTGTCTATAAGTATTTAGCTCGTCATGAGTTTGTATAAAAGAAAGCGATGCAAGCTGACAAAGTGATGGACGAAGCGGACGGCGACCTGGGTACCTTTGGTAAGGAGGCGGTCCCTGATGGAGACCCTGTGGGCGGAGTCGGAGGCTCCCGAGGCACGGCTCGTCTTTCCCCCGTCGTCCCTCTTCAGCTTACTGGCCAACGTAAGCATGGCTGCTGTGATCTGCCTCGGTCTACCCCACGCCTGGAGCGCTACGCTGCTCAATAAGCCTGACAATCACACAGACCGTGAAGAAGAAATGAGACAATATAGAATAGAGGGGGGAGAAAAAAAGTGCTTATAATATTCAAATATAAAGTCACACCGGTTTCCTCTCACAGGCCAAAAGACGCACGAGAGGTGAACTGGCAACTTTAAAATCGATCGCCGATTGTGAATGTGAATGACAGTCTGTCTAGATGTTTCAGTCCTGTGATAGACCGCCGACCTGTTCGGGTCCAATGAGTTGGAATAGGCTCCAGCCCCACACCACACACACAACACTCCACAACAAGTGGATATACGTAATAAATAGGCTGAATAAGTGAAAAACAATACCGATGAGGACCTTTCAAGTTACTTTCTATCGAAGGCCAAAGCTCAGTTCTGCTCAGAAATGACAGACCTTGAGATCTTTTCACATCATGCGAGTGCTAGTTAAGTCAAGTGCCTCCTATACTTCCTATAGAAATAAACTAACAACTATGACACCATTCCATTCCAGTGGAATAATGGAGTTTAGACTCTCTGTTGTGATAAGACATGTGGGGCCACAAGCTGTCGAGCACAAGTGTTGAGTCTTGTTGTAGGAGAATGCCTGAAACTGGCGTAAATCTCTTGAACGTTTCTAAACACAAATACCTACTCTCTACGAGAAATTAAATGTATGCCGTATAATCCGAAGGAGTGGAATCCTGTCCATCTGCTCTTAACATTCATGACTATACCTTTACTGCTGTGGTTTCCATGGTTATTCAGTAATAGGACCGTTGCACGCCGAACGTGGAACTCAGAAGTTCATATCAACATGATAAGAAGTAACTTAACGATGGCACACTGTTTTAATTATCTAAGAAAAGGTGATTGTACCAGACAGAGGGGAGCCTACAGAGACAAGCATCACCAATCAGCTGATAGCACGAACGGCCTTTTGACTTGCTGAATGATATTTAACAGACTCACTTCAACGTCATGCTCCTGCCAACGTCTCTCTGAATGCCACAGCAGGAAGCCGATATCTATGGCACGACGGTGTTAAACTCAGAGGTCAAAGCATTCGCTCTTTGTAAACACGTCTCACTGTAACTAGTGACGCATGAGTCGGTCTCTGCCTTTGCTGTTGTTTACTTATTCCCCTGGGAGTGTTTTCTTCTTGTGCATTCATTGTGTATATGCACAAAGAGAACGTTTCAAAATACGTATCCATATATTATCAAATGACCTAAAAACTGAATTATTCTAAAATGTTTACAATTAGGAAGTGATGTTTTGCACACTTTAACAAACAAACAGAATACATTATGACATCTGAAAATATTCTAAGCAACTTCCCAAAAAAAACATCACCTCTCCCGGTAAAGCATCATCCACACAGCCCACCCTTGATAACATGCTCGCATCGCTGACTAAAGGTAACAGAACTCAGTCTCAGCTGATCCCTTCTGTTGTTTTGGAAATTGTTCTGCTCCCACTAGTTTTCTGCTAAAGCCCACTGTTACTCCTTTACTAGTAGTACAACTCTGCAGGGGGTGCAGGGGATTGTTAACCTCTCTAGGGGAGCGTGTTCAGTGTGAGCTCATTTGGGGAGCAGCAATAGCAGAAGGTATCGGGTATCATTGTCACCCAGTCGGACTCAGTGCCCACCTGCCTCGACTGTCAGTCACTGCACCCTAAGGTTGCTCACTCACACGGACTACCTGGATGTTAGTCGAACAGCTGCATGGGGTGGATTCATAATAACGCAGTAGGGACAAAGTCATGCAGCATATGCGGGGGGGACCACTGCACACAGGTTAACACAACTAGCTAGCAGATAAACACACACCTGCACTGATGGAAAATATATCGTCTTTACTTTAAATTGGTAGATTATGGAGTAAATTCACAGAAAGGGGTGTAGTCTGTCTTTGATGTTTGGGACTAAATGAGTCCAGCTAACTTGGTATCAAACACAAGGAAGTGCGTCTCCCTCGAGACAAAACCTCTCGAACTGAAACCAAGATTAATGCTAATGTAACGTAAACACTTTCAGAAGTTAAGTTACCGCCTCGTCACTGTACTTTTAACTTGTTAACCAGTGGTCATAACAAGCGGCTAACACCGCTAATCACAGCTAGCTAGATGCAATGTTCGAGCTTAAAACTAGTCTCAGCTCTGGCTTATTCCTTGCGCATGTGCTTGAGTGCAAGAATAAATGTCACTCGTTTTAATTAGTGAAAGGCGCACGCAAGTTGTTAATGAACTATCTCTGCTAGCCAGTGTTAGCTTGTGTGTTGCCTTTTTTACCTGCTTTCTCAGAGCTAGCGCTCCGTGCTACACCATAATCAGCCGCCCTCCTCTGTTCAAGGCGCTGTCTGCAACCCCAGCCGGAGGTTATAGGAGGCACGTCCGACTGTAAATAACTTCAAATGTGATTATTTCGGGGGCTCGGAGTGGATATAAACTGATTGGAGAATCAGCTGTCAGAACTTCGCTCCGGTGTCATGGGCAACGGAAGCGCAGTACGGGCCGTTTGTTATTGTTATCCGTGTAGACATGGCGGCAGATAAACAGTTCCGCAAGAGCAGAGGACGAGTTCGAGTCGGTTCTTGTAGGTATGAAAATGGAAATACAGTCGCTGAATCTGTCGGTACTGAATGGAATTTTTTGCTGTCGTGTTATAGAATGCATAAATATGATTATTTATGTTATTCATTTCTTATTAATACGCTAGAAAACCCTGTTCATTAGCACATAGCCCAGAATAGATAAATCCCCTTCCCTTCCCATCTTTTCCTCATATAGCCAACTGTTTGTTTTTTTAACCAAAGTTCAAAATGAGCTCTCTATAATCAGATGAGATGAGAGAATATATTTGCGGAATAAGAAGCAGCATCTATATTATAACAGTCTTATTATTTGTGGGTGTTATATTCTGACCAACTGTTAGGGTTCAAGATGATGATACTAGCTAGCAGCATTTTTATACTTTATATTCATTTTCTTTACTATTGGATATGATTTATTTATTTATTCATTGATGTATTTTTGCTGTCTTAATTACCCCCAAATTTAACTGGTTGATGACATCTGCTAAACTTCACAATAACACAGCACATTTGAAAAACATAAAACATACAGACACACACACACACACACACACACACACACACATACAGTACACATGCCCTGAGCAGAGCACCATTTGCAAAATGGAAAGCTGAGACTCACTGTTTGACAGAACAGCTCATTCGCTTTGGAGCGAACCCATTTCACCCTAAAGTATCTGGACAAAGCTGTGATTCACTCAGCCAGTTGTTACGGACCCAGGGGCATGAGGGCTGTCACTGTAAACAAGAACATGCTCTCGACTGAGCTGCCTGGTTAGATAAAGCTTTTTAAAGAAAGGAGTCTATTAATCTTGGAGCAGATGATTATATTGTATTTCATCTAAATCTGTTTAGACAGATGTTGGCCATCAGGCTTTCTGCGATGCAGATACCAAAGTAAGTACCAAACTCACCCCTCTTCGCATGGTGTGCTTCACACAATGCTTTTGTTATTCAATGGTGCCGACTGAGGACAAAGCATACATCTGTACTTATTAATGGGAGTGATACTACTATGTTGTAGAGTTGTAACAAAATGGAAGAAAACTACCAAAAAACACTTTTATCACCTGAATACTGAAAAACATTATGCAGATTGACATCCAAACAATGAAAAGATAAAAATCAGCACAAAAGCTACAGTTGGTAACCTTGATAAAAATAAGTTTTTGTTCATGTTTGCTCAAATTGTCACTATATAAATTGTCACTATATCCTGACAGTAGTATCCCGACAAGGCTGTGAAAAATCAGGTTTCTCTGCCTCCTTTTAGTGCTCCTAATTTGCAAGATTCCACGGCGTCTTAAGGAAAACAACGAATCAGAGCTGAGAAGTCTCGAACGCAGCTGTCAATCACTGCTCTGAAGCTCATGAACTCCGATCAAATTGTCACTGATCAAATATGAATTTAGATTTTTGCTACGGCATTGGCTTTTTCTTGCCTCAAATGTTTTCAAAAAACACATTTTAGTGCACCGTTTAGCTGTTTAGCTGGGAGGTGCTTTGTTTTGGCTCTAGTGTCTTACACATGACATCCGGGTCACAGTTTTATAAAAGTTACTAACTGTAGCTTTAAGCGAGGAGAGGTGAAGCCTTGTCAGGAGGAAGAGATTGAGAACAGAAGGTCAGAGAAGGGATCAAGAATAAATAAAATTAAAAAATTAAAAATAAAAAGGAAAGAAGAGAAAAAAAATTTTAAAAAAATAAATAAAAAGAATTCTAGAGAGGGAGGACTCTTTTCTGAACTCACTGAAGATTCCAACAAATGAAACTCTCCACCCTCTCCTCAGACGACCCATTGAAGAGACAATTCAGTACAGAAGATGAAGGCATTCACTTTGAAATAAAATATTCCTGTCACTTCTAAGTCTCAGAGCTCAACAACGATGTAAAGAGGGGGATAAGAAAAGTTTGTTGTGCTTCTCTAACCGAAGGTCGTAATTAAATGATGCGGATGTCCCCTAAGTAATTCCAGAATTCTGTTTATTTTTTACGACAGTTTTTGAAAACTGAAATGTTAACTGAGCTTCAGACTTTATTTTTTTCAACATTATCTTTACTGGTTTCATAACACAACAGCCCTCAGGTGGAATAATGCAACAACGTACAGGAATGTAATCTCATAACTGCCAAATCACCCCACCTCTCCCTCCCTTCATAGCCCACACAAATCCAACCCATCCCTTCAGGTCCTACCGCTAATTTAGCTTTTAACTTTGATGTCTGCAGAACAACAGTGACTTGGAAAATGTTCAGCTCAACTCAAAAAAGACATCTGTTGTTTGCGTGCCGGATACAAAAATATTAGGATTCGTCTCCTGCTGCTCTGTTGCGAACAATCCAGGGTTTGGGTCATCTCGAGGGCAATAAACTGGTCTCACCTCACGCCCATGACTGAGATTAGTTTATTTCAGTGATGTTTCAGTTAATTATGCACTGAACAGGTCGTGCAATATTTATTGTACAACACAAAAACAATCTGGGGTTGATGGGAATGTCATCAAGTTTGCAGGTATTTCGTCAAACCAAAGTACTGGACAAATTAAAATTTCAACCTAAAGATGGCTCTGGATTAAAGTTACTATGAGGAGCTTAACTGATTATGAAATAGTCTCAATTTTAAAGTGATGCCTCTACATGACCTACATAAGTATCATAAGACCATCAGCAAGAGGTCTGGCTATTTAAATATAGTTCCTCTTAATGCCTGTCATCGGTTTGGATTCCGCCCAAAGTCAGATGAAATCATGCAGGTTCATCAAAAACTCCTTCAGCTCAGACTCCAGCGCGGCCTCAGCCATTGGCCAGCCCGTCGCGGACAGACCCGGATCCAGCTTCGCTGCCGCCTTCGAACTGGAGTCCCAGCGAGAGGTGGAGAGCTCAGCGCCCGGCAGCAATGTCTTCTCGCCTCGCTGGAAAACACTGCTAGAAACCAAGGCCGGATTGCTGGGAGGAACGGGAGAACCAGCAATGCGTGGGGCAGACTCTCAGACCATGCTGAAGTAAAATTAAAGGTGTTCTAAAGGGAATCTGGTGGTCGGAAACACTACAACTTTCATCCACAGTGACCGTACTACAGCTTTCATCGTCAGGGACTGCACTACAACTTTCATCATGAGGGACTGCACTACAACTTTCGTCCACAGGGACCGCACTACCACTTTCATCGTCAGGGACCGCACTACAACTTTCATCCACAGGGACCGCACTACCACTTTCATGGTCAGGGACCGCACTACAACTTTCATCCACAGGGACCGCACTACCAATTTCATCGTCAGGGACCGCACTACCACTTTCATCCACAGGGGCCACCAGATTCAACACAAAATTAAAGTTTCTTGTAGTAGCTTTAAAGCTCAGGGGAACACCAACATCAGGAGGATTCGTCCTCAGGGCACCATGAATCTTTATATAAACCATCCAATCGTTGTTGAGATATTTGAGTCTGGACCAAAGGATTCTGGGACCTAGCTCAACTGAGAATGTTTTTCTTTTAACTTCCACAAAGAATTGAGCTGTCACCTCTGTCACTTACAACGCTCCTATTTTCTTAAATAATGAGTGTTATAGCCTACCACCAGTTTCTCTGCTTGTACATTAAACTGAGATCTGCCCATCATTTAAATCAGACTGTGACTGCAGTGGCAGTAGCCCCAGTGGCTCTGATCTTAATCATGTAAAAACAAAGTGTTACACTGGGGGCTTTGCTCTCCCTGCTGGACCACATGACCTAGATGTGAGTGTAGTGTCTACTCAGTTTAAGGGGAAAACAAAACTCTGCAACAATATGACTAATGCACATGTCACAAATCCTATTTTATGCTGCGTGTTTGCTTTACTTCTGCTGCACTATAAGCTGTTAAGAAAGTCAGGATACTCAATTTGAAATGAATCGGAGAAAGCAAATTACTTATGTGCAAGAGCGCAAGATCTAAAACGATCTTTTTTTACGTTAAGTTATGCATCTAACTTTTTATTGAGCATTTAAATTAAATTTGAGTTAAATGTACTGCAGCAGTTACTGCAGCAGTCTGAGAAGTGTGAGTCTCTAATTCAGTCTGATTCTCTATTTCAGGTTAACATCTACCAAGCGCCAATTTGTCGTGTTAGAAAAAGACATTTACAGCCACTACGAACACATTGCAGGACAGCCGTTCCTACAGTAACAGACGTTTTTCCCTCGGGGTTCCATTAGATATAAATTTACCATTAGAGACTCAGAAATAGAGTGTGTAACTTAATAGAAAAAGGGCACTGACGCAGACAAAAAGTTGGTGGCAATACATTGTGGTACTGTCCTCCGGCATGTCGACATCTGATGTAATGCGTGTTGTGTGCAAGTACAAAGAGTCATAGGCTCAAAAAAAGCTTATATTACCACATGACTCATGTATTGAATCATGGGAGGAATTCCCCCCCCTCCTTTGTACCTCTTGATGCCTCTTGTTATGGAGGAACACAGTACACTCCAAAAAGTGGAAACATTTTTATTGAAAATGAATATTATTAATGCACAAATTGTGTGAGTACAACATCCTTCTACCAATTCAGTTAGTTAGACAAATGGTTTAATTAACAAATGTCTTTCCCCTGATCCAGAGGGATGGGAACATCTGCGCAGCAGACACGCCAGAAGTGCTCACCGTTTGACAGAACAGCTCTGAAGTCGGTCTGACTCACGCTGCACGTGTTTGCAACACGTTCTCGTTCCCACTTGTCACATGCTGGCGCTTTCTCAGACAACTTGGCATCACTTTGTAACGCACTGGGTAGCCGCACGAGCACGGTCGCAGTAAACACACGGTTAACGTCGTGAAGTCAAGCAAAAACACTCGGTCATGTTCAGGCGGCAAAACCACTTAGTTAGGAGAAGTAGTTGGGCTTAAAATAAGTAAGTAAACCAAGTAACGCGAAAACAATGTAACATAAGCACGGAAAATGCATCACAAACACTGAAACACGCACACCGGTCTCCTGGTTTAAATGTCCTGTGTCCTTGTCTGGACTTTAAACTTCGTCATAACAATCCTGAAGCCTTTTCTCTGCAACGTCTAATGATGACGCAAATGATTTTACGTTGTAGTTTCCTGAAAGCCTAGTGCATGTCATACAGAAGCTAATGGCTAACTTGTGAGTCTCCTGTCACAGAAAAAAATTATGGAAATTCTTTCTCTCTCTCTCTCTCTCTCTCTCTTTCTCTTTTAGACACATACACACACACACACACACGGACACTTTGATTTGAATATGGGAGGATGAAGAAAGGTGTTTCTCATGACTAATACAAATGAGTATGCAAATGAGTTGTAACTCATATTTGTTTATTCAAACATGAGGCTTGAAAAGTAGTTTTGTGTGATAGTCCTTTGGGGTGGACTTTAGGTTGTGAGTGACTCCTGAAGTATCCCTTTCATAATATTGCATGTAGATGAATACTCTACCTATAAGGATGATGGCCAAAGGTGTGTGTGTGTGTGTGTGTTGTGTGTATAAAAGCGAAGTCTGTGGCAGACACTGATGTCCTGTATTATAGAAGGAAGGATGATATGATGAAAAGACGTATTTCAAAAATAGATCAATAACGACATTTCACTTAAAGCTGAGCGTGTGGGGAGAAGAGATCGCATTTCACAGGATGGAGAGGTTTTCCATCAATAATAGCACCATGTTCGTAAGAGATCTGAGAGGAACTTTGTGCTCATACAGCTGCAACAACAGATAGAGAAGAAGTCTCGGATTCACCAGATGGTGCCATGTTTGTTTTTGGGCCTGTTGCGTATAGAGTGATGCTGGGGTGCCTGACGTTAGCTTTTCACATCTGCCGAATGCAAATACTTGAGTTTGCCACAGAGCTTATTTTCTGCAATAATTTAGTAATAGTTTTTGTTGAACCACTGGAACCAGTGTGACGCGAACTTCCGGGGCTGCCCGACAAAAATACATGATCCCTGCAGCACTCTTCAGCAGTGGTTCTCAACTGGTCTGGCTGCGGGACCCACCATCACCCCTTAATGACAAGCCACGACCCACGACCCAAATTATATATATATATATAATTTGGGTATATCTATATTCAAGAAGTCTAGTAGTAGTAACGTCTCTGTGTAGTAAACAACTGCCAAATCAAATAAGGAAAGTACACATCAATTATATTTTAACAAATATTATTCTTATTTTTCAAATTTAACTGTATGGATTATAAATAATACATAGAAATACATGAATAAATGTTCTTCTCATTTCAAGTAAAATAAAGGCTGGATTCGAAAATAAATTACGCAACGAAATTCATTTTAGAAAAATTATTTTCACTGAAATGATCTGCAGCTTTAAATTCAGTTCATTCAGGGTGAAGTGAAAAAGCCACAATATAATATTTTTTTCATCTTCTAAAAAAAGAAATTAGTGTTGGAATAATTCACTTTTATGAGTCTGTCCAGTCAGAGTCTAATGACTCTGGTCTCTCTGGACATTTTTCTCTTTTGGTAATCGTCCTATGATTTGACTTTCACAACTCTCACTACAACAGTCCTGCTCTGCGTTCTATATCCTTGTCTCTCCCCCGTGTGTCACGGGGTACTTCTCAAGTCTCTTAATTGCATCCCCGTTTCCCTCACTTGCGTCTTAGTCCATCCAAGGGATGCATGGAGGAAACCATGCATGGAGGAAACCATGCAAGGAGCGAGGAAACGACAATTAAGAGACTTGAGAAGTACCCCTGGTTTGTGTACATCTCACTCAAGTCAGGAAACTTGTCAGAATACCCATATTTGATTGGCTGAGCTGCATCACCTGACATGATTCACAACGCATTGGTTGGTGTTTTTCCTGCACCGCTGAACAAGCGCCGTAAATGCTGGAATAATTCCGCTGCATAAAAAATGCCCTTCAAAATATGTTATGACTCAAGAATCAAACACATAGTGATTAACATTGTGATTCACCTTCTTTTGATCAATGATACTTTCTATTTCACAGAGAAATAAGCTCACACATACACACACTTACAGTAGGACTGTGTGGTGTGACTACAAAGGCTTTACGGCAGAGGGAGGCCAAAGTCGGATGCTGAAATAGCTCAAGGCTAGAATATAAAAACGTACAACTTGCCGTCACTGTGGTACCAGGTGCAGACCATTCAAATGTGTCCGCTCACAAAACCTGCATCGATCAGTTGGACCACAGCCTCAAGTCACGCCGGCGGCTACCGGCATAGCACAACTGAAGGCTGAACACTTCTACACTGCGCTACACTTTCTGTCCGTAACAAATGTCTTCAGCACAGACTGAGATTCAAACACCTAAATAAGGCCAGCCCTCACAAGTTAGGGCATCTGGGATGTTTGGTGTTTGTAGGAATGTGAGTAAAGAAAAAAAACAAGTGCAGGATTCTGTCAGAGCAGATCTGCCAGTGGTAGAAAAAAGTTGCTGAGAGCATTTTCCACAGAGATGTGAGAACCGTGACAAGCATCACAAACACGACTAATGACAAAGTCTGTGAGACTTGTAAGGAAGCATGAGTCAGCCAGTGGGACTTTTTCTTTTAATACAGAGATACTGAAGGTCAGTGAACGTGTTCTTGGATGTTTCCACTCTCTGGTGTATTCCAGCAAACAGAGAAGGGGGTTAGTGGTAGCGGTCCCCTGCTAGATTATAGCAAGGCCGGTTTATCCACAGGTTTATCCCGGGGCATCAGTCAATTGGCAGCAAATGACTAAAAGACAAATATATATTATTTACTGAAAGAGATGCAAACAGTTACAAAAATAGCTGTTATATCCAGTTTGTATGTATAATGAAAAACTATTGCCATCGGGTAAGTGCCTTCTCAAAATCACAGCCGAGTAGTCCAAAATGATGCGTTGCCGGCAAATTCGTTGTCATATCAGTTCAAAATGTATCAGGTAAGAGGTTGTGCATAAGCGAAAACTACAAAAAGAAAAATAATCACGGGCACGGCACATAGTCACGATTCAAATTGTACCCGCATTCGCAAGCTTTTTTGTTCGGAAAGATGCAAGGAGGGAGCTGCAGGCAGCTGACCCTCCAGTCTATTAGCCTGTGTGTCATTTGGTGATGGTGGCTTCTCTGTGCTCCGGTTATCCTTGTGTATAATGCTTATGGACATGCAGGCTACTTTGATGAAGCGCATTAATTAAATACGGTTCCCTTTCGAGAGCAGCTTAACATAGATTGATCAGCAAACATTTAGACTGCTGGTGCAAAGGTAGCCTCAGTCAGGTGTTTCAAGATGGCAAGACTCTTAGGAATCAGCCTTAAAAAATATAAACTCAAGGCTGACTATAAAGCAGCTGAGGTTCAAGGAGACCTTCAAGCTTGGCAAGAGAGTCTGAAGATGTCTCAGAATGATGAGAGTCATTCTCTGTCTGACTTTTCACTGGTGCAGAAAGGAGCAGACGTGTCTCAGCTCTGACACTATATATATATAACTATATATGTATATAATATATATACTGTATATATATAGAGAGTTATATATATATATTTTGGTGTCTCACATGAAGACAGTGCCAATCATCACTTTTGATCCCATGTCTCCCTCTAGTGGTACATGGTACAACCTCTCAAATACTTCTCTTCTATACTTCGTTCACAGGGGGAGAGCCATAGAAAGTGAACCATTACGAGTAGATTATTTACGATATTCAAGTGTTGCTAATGCATAAGAAGGCTTCACACAAAGATCATCTGTGTACTTTCGCAAATCACTAAATGTTCAAATAAAATGTGTGTGCATGTTGTTTTTTTAAGAAACAGCTGATCACCTGTAGAACCTCCCTTGGTGTAATTCAAAAGCAATAGTTTAAGAAAGCCGAGAGTTAGATGACAAAATGTATTCCACTCTCATGAAAGTGAATAGTAGTATTACCAAAAGTTTCAAGCAATTCCTTTAAAACAATTGGCATTTGTGGGCAAAAACAGAGCTTTTACATGTGTAGCAAACATCTAACAAACTAACTTGTCCTGTATATAGATGTCTAGGAGAAAACTTTCACTCAGAAAAGTTGAGAAAAGACTGGGGGGTAGCGTAAGGTTCTTCATGACTTCGTTGAAAATGCGAGCACTGGCAGGAGTCAGGCTTCCTGCGGTTTGCAGGCCAGGAGGTAAAAATACTTCACAGCCACCACCACCTCCGTCTCCACAGAGGTCACCCTCATTATGTACATCAACCTGGGGAGACAAGGTGTCATCATTCAGTCAGCGGGTGTAGTTTCACTTACCTCTCCAATATGCCAGTTTTTACGGACCCATTAAACATCCGTGTAATAATGTCATCTGTTGAAAGGATGTTTAGCTCCAGAATGTAGATAAATGTAAAAAAAATGAATTCATAGGTCAGCAATGCTTATCATTTTTATAGAGCATTGTCAAACATGTGTGATATGGACGCATGTGTATACTGTACTGTATGGATGATTATGCATTTTACCTTTGACGGATGTCTTGAGAGAGTGCGGTGGCTTTCTGCATGTCGTCTTTCAGCAGCGCCTGATAGCTGGAGAAAGACTCCACCAACCCCATGTAACTGGACAGAGGCATAGGCCTTTCCACCCACACGCACTCGTACCTGTAACACATAAAACAACACAGTCAATGTGTGTACTGCACATTCACATACATATCACTCACTGACGTTTTTTTTTTCTAAACCAGCGATGGGATTTGCAGAAATTGACCAAACGAAAAACATGCTCTCACCACTCCTTGTCAGGGTAAGGGATGGATTCATAGGCCTTCCGGTAAATCTCAATAGAGCTGGGACCGAGGTGGGCACTGCGGTAAGGCTGCAAGGCTGCATAAAACTGGTGAAACCAAGAGACAGGGAGTCATGAGGTTGTCACCACTGTAATAATAACGGCATATATGTATATATACAGCATACCATGAACCGGATATGTTTTCCTCTCTGATGTGTTTTAAGCTATTTAACAATACCTTTAGTACACAGCTATATGTGTTTGAAAGATAGTGTATATTTTTGCTAGTTATTATTAATATTTTAATGGTGTCTGACACCAATTTATATTCCACATTGCAATTAACTGCTAACTGTGCCCCTCTGGAAAGCTTCATTGACTAAAAACACCCACAAGATGATGCTGTTGTTCATTTTTGATTAACGTAAGACACCTCAGAAGCATAGGGGGGAACCTTTTTTTAGATATCACCATTAAACTTGTTGATTACTTACATTAGGACAAATTTATTTTTTTTGGATCACAAGTTTTCTGAAAATGTAGAATGGATATAGATAAGAAATAAACTGGAAAGTTTGGTGTCAAGCTACTGGAAATGTATTGAAATTTCAATAATTTTGAGGAAATAGCCTTTGAAGATATGTATTCTAAGATCAACTTTGGAAGACACTACAGATGACTAGATGACTTGGGTTACAAGTTTTCTAAAATTTGATATGCTAATAATGCATTATCTAATACTAACTTTTGGTGAATATAAGAGAAATCTAAATACGCAAATAGACAAAGCATTTAAACAACCACCTAAATGTGCGTTTTGGATGTTTTCTTCCCACTAGCCTGAAAGAACACGTTATATAAGCAAAATAGCCCAAAATCTCAAAATTGACCAGTGCGTGTCCTGCCTGGTTTTTGCCTTCTCCTTGAAGGCCATTAATTGTTCTGGAAAGACATGTCTAATAAAGATGACTGAGAGTATGTCTCCTACACCTGCAGAACTGCAAAAAATAGGATTCTCCTTTTGAGTTCATGAGTCAGGCAGATGAGCCAGGTGGTGATTCTGGTACAAAACCCCAGCTAATGCAAAGGGGAGAAACAATAACGGTATTAACATGCTTTTGTCTCTGTGTTTTCCACTACCATAAAAAGTGTATAAAAGTGTGTATATTTCTATGAAATATATAAAAATATAATACCTGTTTTTTTCGTATTTTCTATGATAAATAATACATCTCAATTGCAAGCCTTTTCCACAGCAGACATGTCACAGTAGAAAAAAACACAGGTGTAAGTAATAAAATGAATGATGGCAGTTTCAGGGTCCTGGTATTGCTAACACTAGCTCACGTTCACACTTTCATGGATTACTGGGACACTTGGGACCAGGGCAGAGCCATTGTTAATATTATTAGCGACACCTGTGCTGTATTTACAAACAGCCTTACATGCACATTTACAATAACTTCTCTCAGGTGAATGTTCTTGTTAGCACCTCTTTGCAGACTTGGTTGAGTGTATGTGAGCAGCAGTCATTGTAGCTGAGCTGCATGTCAATGGTGTAGTTGAGCAGAGCCAAGCAGCCACGGGGCTTCAGGACTCTGTGGGCCTCCTGGAGAAAGCGAGGTCGGTCAAACCAGTGGAAGGCAGACATGGCCGTCATCAAGTCCACTGAGCTGTCAGCCAACGGCAGCTCCTCGGCCACACACTGTCTAAAGACAGAACAGTATAGCCGAATCAAACTTCTGACCACTGCCGACAGTAGGATGAAAGGGAGAAGGTTTGCAGGTAACCACTTTTTAAATTATTTTGAATCCAATTCCTATTCCTATCCAATTCATATCTTGTATCAAATGACATATCAATTACAAATCAATCATTCTAAATCAATCATTCTGCGACAGCCAACAAAGCTCATTTTAAGTCACCTTGCATATCGACACGAGACCTTTTTTTTTTATCCTCTTTAAAATTCAGCTGTCCGTCAGTGATGAGCCTATTTGGCATTGCAATTGACTGATAAGATAACTGTGCCCCTCAGGAAAGCTTCATTGACTAAAAACATCCACAAGATGATGCTGTTTCACTTGCTGCCTTCACATTATAATCTGCACAAAAGATCCAATTTATGTGTGGCAGCAATACAATTTTCAGCAACAAAATGTAAAGCATTACTATTGAAATGTTAAATAACGTTGTAAATTGCATTAGGAAGTTGGTCTTTCATTTAGTTTAAAAAAAAATGTGCAAAATAGTTCTAAAATCAATTAAAAGGAAGATTTTTTTTCTCCACATACTGTACCCACCAACCTTGTGTGACAAGCCACATATCTTGAGAGGATTTCACTGTCCTGTGCTGACAGCACATTTCTTCCATTGTCTGGGCCTTACTGCATGACCGACTTTCACCAGACAAGGGTCACATTGTTCTTGCTTTGGCCTAGATTCAATGAAATAGCTTACAAGATTGTCAGAGCTGCAACTAATGATGTGATGTTAATGGTATAGTTGTTGATTTTAACTTAACATTATTTACATTATTAGGCTTGCTTGATCTCACACTCTTTAGCCAGGGAAACAATTATGGCAAAGATAAATTATCTAATAGGAGACACAAGTTGCATTCAGAGTGCATTGATGTAATTTGAGTTATACAAAAAGATGATTTGCTCCACACTTACCTATAAGTGATGTTTGGCTCTTTGGCATACTGCAAAGCCATTTCCAGCTGGGCAGGACTAACATCTGTCCCCACCACGGAGGCAAAGTGTTTAGCCAGCAGCAGTGTGCCCTGACCTGAGCCGCAACCGACATCCACTGCCAGCTCAAAGGGATGACCCATCTGACGAAATACTTTGCATGTTATATGAAATTCCTGTAATGTTAGTTTTGCTATTATCCAATGACAATGGTAATATATCCTTTTTAAAATACATTTTCCATGTGCACTACCTGTTTTTCCAGGAAGTTAAGCACTTTTTGTATCAGATGATCTGATGGAGAGATCCTGTACCTCCAGTAGGATGAAGCATGTTCCTTTCCTTCATACAGACGGTAAGCCATAGCTAGGTGATCCCCTCTCTCAACAGCTAATCCAGCATACGTTTGAAAAAGAGAAAAAAGCTATGTATTTTATCTTGTGTTTTGTTATTGGATAAGAGGAACAAACTTCCACATTGAAAATCCTGTTTAGTCCCTTCTGCCGGCAGTCACACTCTCTCTCACACACACACATACACACACACACACACACACACACACACACACACACACACACACACACACACACACACACACACACACACACACACACACACACACACACACACACACACACACACACACACACACACACACACACACACACACACAAAAGGGGGCAACAGGGGTGCATGGGAAAGGGAGGTCCCCTTACTTTCACTGGTATGTGGCATGTTTGACAATGAACTCCATTAAAGGAACAGTTCCAAGACTTTTTTTTCATGATGTGGCATCAGTGTTTTACATTTTTTTCTGAGCATGATCCATGTAATCCATGATAATTATGTTGAACGGAAATCAAAGTCAAGCAGGTCTGTGGGAGTATAGATCAGCTCATGTGATAGTATTAATTTCTGTCAGAAGCAATCAAAACCACTTGGAGATGATGAGGGTGATGTACGAATGGTATGTGGAAGAGTGTTACAATAACATCCTGTCTGCAACTCTCCTTTGTCTGAATCTCTCAGAATCCGAAACGATTTATTACCAAGTTTGTTTACTTGAAAAAGGGAACTTGACTCGGTGATTAGTGCATAACAATAGACAGAGTAAAGACATCATTAAAAATACAAATATGCAAATTGCTCATCAACATAAAAATATGTCTTTTATTAAAGTGTCTGTTTTAAACATGTATAGTTGTGCAAGGATGTGTAAATGATTGTCCAGGGGGTGTAAGAGTCCGAGCGGCCTGGTCAATGTGGACTGTATTCTTGTATTTCATAATGTCAAGTTGCTATTTAACGAGGGCTCTTCGTTATTCATTGTCAGTGTTGTAGAAATGTGACACCCTGATGTAGTTGTCAGCAGAATTCAAGTCAGTCTGTTTCTTAGGTGTAAAAAGCAGTAAACTCAAAGAACTCAAATTCCGACAATGGTTTTATTGTTCAACCATATGAAAAAAAGTCTCCAAGCAATTGACCTTTTTCTAAGCCCTCGCTCCAACTCTGTCAATCTGTCAGAGCTACATGGAGCCCAGACTGTCACAAACTGCACTCCCTGAAGAAATATTTTAAATATCTAATTTATGTAAAAACAAAAATGCAATTTCAGAGAGAAGCAGACAGAAGGGTCTACAATATGAGTTTGAAGAATGTATCCAGGATGTCAAACTGATTCAGCAGTGAAAACAGGTTAAAAAGATAAAGATAGAAGCTAAAGCCAGCAGATCACAGTGTGAAAGCCAGGTAAGTCTTCATTTAGTGTTTCAACCATTAAAAAACAAAAGCAGCATGTGCATTACTATAACAACATTTTCAGTTAGCTTAGAATAGATTTACTAACGCTAGTTAAAGATGTGCTAAAGCACTCTGCTAATGTTAGCTCCACAGATTTTTTCATAGAAATGTAATGTATTGGAAACTTATATCTTTTTCCAACCTCTCCAGGTGACCAGTATCCAAGTTACATAACGTTTTACCGTGACGAGCTCCAAATACATGAAACCAGCCAAGCCCGATAGATGTCGGCCCCTGGTCAGAGCTGGCAAAGCTACGCTATAATTGGCCTGCAGTCCATGGGTGGGACTTAGTGAAAGGTCAATTGTGATCTGTAATCATTATAAAGGTCAGTTACTTTTAAAGGTTAACATTAGCTTCAGTTAGATCTCACTCTGGTCAAAACTTTAATTATATTACTATAACGTAATTATTTTCCTACTGCAAGTTGACTTACTTAGAGTGAGAATATGTAACTTTTGCTAAACTGTCATAGTGTCTCTTTAAAATGTGTATAACTCACCCCTTATGGTGTGAGGAATAATGGGTTCATGCACAAGCCATTATAGGTGGTTTTTGTTACCATTACCCTTTTTAAGTCACTTTTGGACACTGAATCTTTACTATTGCACATGTTATGCTAATTTATACTCGATAATATACCCGTACTATCCAATGATGCCGATAATCTTGCTGTTTTATTTTAACACCACAACTTGGATTTGGTGAATGCCATTAGTTTGCCAAGGACAACTATTGCTGTTTGCGTACAGTATATCCATTCATGTGCACGTTCTATCTCTCATTACTTGTTATTAAAAAGATAATTACTGTACATTTTTATAGGACAGATTTGTTTGCATTCTGTTTCTTTGTGAAAAGCTGTAGCATGAACCCAAGTTACTTAATAAGCTTCATTCGCAGTCCACAAAGCAGGTACAACCTCTCCAAGCTGTCTTCTACCCCTCTGTGAAAGAACAGAGAATAAAGAGAGCACCGCAGCAGTAACAACAAATAAATGGACCAAGATGTTGAAACAACCAAACTCCTGCAGTTTTGTGCATTTCAAGTAACTAGATTAAGAGCTGTCAAGAGCTTTGCAAAAAAAAACTTGACGAAGCACCCCGTCTGTGAAACAACAGTGGTATGTTGTGCTTCTAAATAATCTCCAGTTGTGTAACCTCTCACTTTGCTTCAAGGGATCAGTTGTTTCCTTTGGGAAACTATTTGAGAGGTGCAAAATGAAACTTTAAGAGAAGCAAAATACAGTTTGTCATATGTAAACTGGTCTAAACATTCTTCCCTAAGACAATAAGCAGTGTGTGAAGGATTATATAGCATAAATCTGGTCAAAGGTATTCGTCAGCTGATTTTTTTCACTTGTGTTACACAAACAATCACTGGGAAAACAAGAGTTGTACTCAGAAAAAAAGGGTTTATTTAGAAATGTCCCCGTTCAACAAATGCAGTCAAAAATTGGACGGTTTTCAAGTTAATAAATTGCAGATTGCGACGACTAAGACCCACAAACTCACTCTCAAAACACACGCTGTTGATTATCCTGGTTTTGAAGCCAGGATGCAGAAATATTCCATTTCCTGCTCTATTTCAGTGTCAGGAGACATGACTCCCATCTCCTCCAGAAACCTGTGAAGCAGTGCAGTGATTGATTATTCAGCTCAGTACTCAGTGGAGCACCACAGAAAAACATTCAGACAGTTGAAGTTTATAAAAAAAGGATCATTATAATAGCAGACATGTACAATTCATGTATGTGTGTGTGTGTGCGTGTGTGTGTGTGTGTGTGTGTGTGTGTGGATAGATGACCTCTTTTGAGTCTTAAGCAGCAGTTCGTCAGCGGCCTTTGGATCTTTTTTCTTGTAAAATTGGAACATGGACCAGGTCTCAATGAAGCCCACCAGGTTCCTCACCGAGATTGACGACTTCACCTGAACACTCTCAATCCTGTTGTATCATTATATTGATGTATTATTACATATAAAGACAATTAAACAATACTGGGACATAAAAACACTTATTTTTCATTTAACTGTGCATTTAGCATTAATTCCAGGCAACAATAATAACTGCATTTCTGTGTCACGGATTAAGTTACGATCGTGATTTCAGCGCTGAACCAGTTTGTTAACAACTTAAATCTGTCAGCAGAAAATGATATTGTATTTAGCTATCGCAGAGGTGTGTTTAGGTTTGTGTGGTGATTACCTCTCTTTGTCAGGAAAAGGGATGGCAGAGTAGAGCTCTTCCAGCTTACCCTCACTTACAGTTACTCGATTGCTAGTGTATGGCAACAGCACCTGCCTCACCTGGAAGTGGATGCATATGAATGTTTAACCATCCCATTTTGTATTGAATTTGTGTTGCATGAATACTGTGTCTGTCTCCCTGTATGAATAACCAATAAACAAAGTAATAATACATTTAATAATATAATGGAAAATGAGTTTGTGTTCTGACTACTGGACTGTCGACACAGAAAAAAACAGACTCAGACCACTGGGTTGGACTGCAATCAGGACAAGCAAACGGAGAGCATAGTTTTCTTTTCATTCACTTCTTTCATTATTGTAGATGACGAATAGAAGTCAAACAGGTGGTAGAAGCTTACAGTAATTGCAATGGTAATCTTTGCAGATGTTGTGCTACTGTTTCATTCATTTATTTATCAAAAAAGACTAGAATGTACTTTTGAAAGAGTATTGAAAGTGTCCTGGTACCGAGAACTGACACTATTCGTGGCATAATTTCCCTCAGAAATGTTTACCCAATAACGATACCACCAGTCAAAAACATATGCACTGCGGATCAGGTTTGACACGACTCCCATGATAGAGTCTTCACCCACCTCTTCATATATGTGATTGAGTCTTTCTCCACAGTCCTGGTAGTGAAGTCTGGTGTTAAGGTCGCTGAAGCCCAGCAGAGCCACGCAACCCCGGGGTTTCAAAACCCGACTTGCCTCGGCCAGGAACCTCAACTGATCGAACCAGTGGGCCGCCGACGCTGCCGTCAGCAAGTCTACAGAGCAGTCCGGAAAAGGAAGATCCTCTGCTGTCCCCCTCCTGCAAGTGCAGGAGACAGGTCACACTAAGTAATACTTCTGAAACATTAGCATTTCAACGTCATTCTTCATTGCCAAAGATTAACTACATCCACACGAATAGAGTGACTCACACACTCCTACCTGTATGTGATGTTAGGGTACCCTGGCACGGCCCTGGCCTCCTCCAGTTGACACTCACTGATGTCGATACCCACCACTTCCTGGAAGTGCGGCGCCAGTAGATGCGAGTTTTGACCCGTACCACATCCCAGATCCACTGCCAGCACATGTGGCTGTCCCTTCTGAGGATGTTAACAGATGTGCAGAATTTATTGAACAGTGGCGGCTGGTGGAAAATTTTCTAGGTAGGTCTGTGCCACATCCAATCAATTTCAGCAAACATCCCAGTATGATTTAAAGCAAAAAAAATTAAGGTATCAAACATGCATTACTACTTTGCATTACTACAAAAAAACTTTTCATTCACTTGTTTTTATTTTGAATACATTGCTGTATTTTTCAATGTTCAAGACCACAACTTGAACTTTCAGATTCACATTTTTTTTTCAAATGAACAAAACTTTTGACCTGGATTTAGCTCCATAGTCTGCTGTCTGATTGTGAGGTCAGGCTGATCTGGGATCAGCTCTTTGGCCTGCAGAATCTCCGCCAAAGTTCTCCTCTCAATCGGGTCTTGGAGGAGCAGTGCTCGCGCTGGCGCTTGCGCTCGCCTGTAGAGACTAGTCCGGACGGGAACGCGCAGATTCTGCCCGAAACTGAATCTATTTGAGGACGCTGATTGGCTACACATTTATATCTTTAATCAGCAATTGGCTAAACTGCTTCATAGACCCGCCACTTTTGGGCAGTTTCGCCAGCGCCCCAGCCAGCTGAGACGTGCACACGCGGAGAGGACGTGCAGACAGGCGGAGAGGACGTGCAGGAAAAGCATGTATTTACCGCAGATATCATATTTTACACATATTACTGGGTGATCCCATATTTCAAAACCACAAATATTGACAATTTGTATAGTTTATTATTATTATTATTATTATTATTATTATTAATTTTATTTGTTGTGGCTCAAGGTGGGGCGGCGCCCTAGCGCCCTCCAGCCGCCGCTGTTGTTGAATATCGCAAAATAGAAAAATTACTCTTGTTTTGTGCATCAAATGGGCAGAATAAATGCACTATGATACCCGAACGGACCTTATTATCACAGTTTATTTGGCCATGGCATACCTTTTTAGAGAGGTATTGAAGAATGATGTTGTTGAGCTCCTCTGGAGGTGTAAAGCGATACTTTTGGTAGGCGGAGGCATGATCCTTCCCCTCAAACAGCCGGTGTGTCATTGTGTTTTTTTACTCTTCTCTTTCTGTGCTGCTGACAATTTTGCCCTTTCTGAGAAGTCTCCTTTGTTCGTTCTTCCCGTCTTCTTTGCGTTTGTTTCGTTTCCTTGCTTTCAGCCTCTTTAACCTGTCGTGTACCTCTATTCCTGCTGCTGTTCTCTATCTACACTTTCACACACTGCACTACTTCACCCACTGAAGCTGCTGATTAGAAAACAATGCCTAACAGAGACAACCCCTTTGTCTTAACCCTTTACTGGCCAGAGCATGCATATTGATACAATGAGTGGAAAACACTTCGGATCTTAGTTGCCACACTTCTGCAAGTGCACCAATGTATCTGCATGTGCTCACATGTACTTTTTGCAAGTGAAAACTCAGTCTCTGTCTTTTGCTTCGATACACACTTTTATAAAACTGCTTAGTTTCTTATCTAAGTGCATGCATTTTAGGCAACAGACCGGTGTGGATGTTGCATTCACAATCTCTCATGTGCGCTCCTCAAGATAGATCCTTATCTAACTATTTAAACTTTAACTATATTTTTTATTATCATTTATAGATACGTACACAAAATGTTGCCCCTGCATTTTAAGAGTAATGGTCTGCTGTGAGGTGCCAAGGGAGCTACTTGGGAATCAGTGTCTCCCTCAAGGACACTTGAAAATGCATTTAAAGAGAGGTAATGAAGGAGAATATTGTTGAATTAATCTTGCACGACCTGCCCATATATGTTGCAGTGTTTGACTAGGTTTTTTAATCTGCCATTTCATTCATCACAATTGCTGCATGGTGTCGGCAGTGTCTCTAGAAAATCATGTTACTTTTAGTACAAAGTACATTGAATGAAAGTACCATAAAAAGTGTGACTTCTACTGTCATAACCCACATGATCTCACATGAATGCGAGAAATGAGTGGTTGAATGTCCTGTGCCTCCTCTCCCAACTGACGTAGTCTTTCTCACTGTTCGTACTAAGTCACTATCTCTGAGGCTTGTACATTCACGTGGATACGTTTTTTTTCATGTGTCCACCACGAAAAAAGAATCCTAATTGACTTTCATTGCTTTCATCATTTGCCACCACCACGTAATGTGCTGTTAAGAGATCATGGTCATTTCACGTACTTCTGTGTGATCAGGCTGGTCATCACAGTCAAACATGTGCGAGGTCACAAGGTCAGTCATTTCTGTTTTTCCAAAACCAAGGTTACACTTGTGTGTTTGCTTGTTCATTCTCTTGACCAATTGCCAAACTGAAAAACACATTTGTTTTGGTTTGGTTACCCAGGGTGGCACTCCAGGGTAGCCAGGCATGTTTTAATTGCTCTCCAGGGATAATGGAGATAATGGCCTGTTGGCCATTTCCAACTTAGTCACTCTACATTAATAACCTTTGAAAAATAAAGCATACAGTGTACCGTCCCATGGGCACTCATTAATGTTGACATCATCAAACATTGCATCAGAGGCATTGAGGGAAACCCATTATTCATCATATCATATGTTGTTGGACTGTATTATACAAAACATAATCAACAGATTACATCACATGTGTTCCATAATAATTTGTTTCTCTCTGATCCTTAGTAACTCAGATTGGTACACATGGGCGTACAGAAGTTATTGTTGGATACTTGTTTGTTTACAGGTCTAAGCAATTATTTGATAATCATTTCTAAAGATAAATCGTTCTAAATACAATTCTTGCACACTACTATAAATCATAAAGTTCAAAAGTACTATACTGAAAACCTCAGAGCTAGTTTGGCTCAATGAGACATTTTTATCAGTATTTGTTTATCTGTGTTTAAAGCATTTAAGTATCGGAGATGAATGCACAACCAACTGGACTTGTACATTTGTTTCCTCATTTATTTGCTTTACTAAAGAAAAATCCTTGAACAAGAAAAAATGGGTGTGATATTGTTTTTACTGTCAACAACTCCCATTAAAACAAGTGAATCGATCCTGATAGCAAGTAGCCTGTTGTCTGAGTTAGTAAGGTCTGATATACTGTTGTCGAAAACTATTATTTTGACACTTTGCATGTAACGAGTGAAAACTAACACACCGTCATTGCCACGTCCAAAATTGATTCTAGAGGGTGACCTAAAATGTCACAGTCTGGAGCTCAGGGCCATAACGTTCAAAAGTACTATACTGAAAATTCAGAGCAAGTTTGGCTCAATGAAAATGTTTTATCAGTATTTGTTTATTTGTGTTTAAAGCATTTAAGTATCAGAGATTAATGCACAACCTACTGGACTTGTACATTTGTTTCCTCATTTATTTGCTTTAAGGAAAAAAAATCCTTAAAAAAAAGAAGGTGTGATATTGTTCTTACTGTCACCAACATAGCAAGTAGCCTGTTGTCTGTGTTGGTAAGGTCTGATATACTGTTGTCCAAAAGTATTACTTAACACATCAATGACCAACATTGTCAGACTGGGGGACATGTTCCTTCATCACAATGAACATTAGGTTATTTTGGTCCAGTGATACATACTCAAGCTTGCTGCTGTAAATACTCCCGAGCATACCGAATATGCCTCAATTAGCTTTAAATTAAGCGATTTTCATATCATATCACAGCCTCAGAAACCCCCTTTATGACAGCAAAATAATGTGTGGCTGTGTACGTGAATATTTGTACTCACTTTTCACAGTGATTGATGAGCTGCAGACTTTTCACCTGGCCTTCCTACCCACGTGTGGAGTCCATCCTCCCAAGAAAAACGATAGCATTGGTTTTTCAGCATTTCAGCATAGTTCATTTACGAAGTTCTGTGAGGTGTTGTAAAAACCTGGTCTCAACTCGTCAAATACCAGCGGTTGGTCAGTGCCCCTTGATGTCTGATACAGTAAACCCACCCGCATCATTATTGGACGGTCAGAGCACCTGACCTAGTATAATGAACAAGATAGTCACCACAGGGTGAGTGGGAAGGGAGGCGTATGGGTCAAACAAACACAGCACATTCATCCGGGAGACCAGTGTTCTTGTCCCGTGTGAAACTAAATGTAAACTTCAACATGTTGTCACTGCTTCTTGTGAGTCGTTAATGTCGCTATAAGTGACTCAAGTGAGTAGCTAGTTTGTGACTCGTTTGTCATCCGGTAAACACATGAGTTGCGAGTCAGTCAAGTTAACGTCAACCACGCTCTTTTCCTAAACCTAAATACGTGGTTTTGTTGCCTATACCTAACTTCCTGTGAAGACGGAGGTTTATTTTGACACTTTGCATGTAACCAGTGAAAACTCACACACTGTCCCTGCCACGTCCAAAACACTGACGCTAAAGTCTCAATCAAACGAGACCAACCAAACGAGGTGTAAGAGAAAATAAATAATAGAGAAAATAATAGCACCATTAATTTTGTACTAAATTAAATAATGTGTAAATAACAAGTTCAACTGAAATTCATTATCAATTATGATATTGCTCTTGGACAAAGTGAATGAGTTATAAAAATTATGTAGAAATAAAATATATAACGGCAACAATTACAGATGGTGTGTGTATGTGTGTGTTTGTCTGTTTCATAACTGGTTACAAGCGTTCACTAAGCCTCGTCATGATAGTGTGCAGTTGTATACCTTATGCCACTGGTTTTGCAACTGGAATTTATAGTTTTAATCCAGAATTTGGCCTTTGAAGTGGCTTGTTCTGTCAATGTGTTTTTCATAAAAATAAAATGTGTGGCTGATGCAATTGATTATTCTTCTTTTAAATCTTAACCTGCAGAACTCATTGGGAGTCAGTGAGTATGTACTGTATATCAACATTGGCCATATATTGTCATTAATCATTTGTTTTTGAAAATGTATGTACGCTAAGAGTTATTCATCTACTAAGCAATCTTTATCAGGATCAGCAAACGTTTTTTTATCTTCACCATCTAATCCCCATTCGATTACGAAGTGAGTATCAATAATTGGTTGATGTGTTTTGCATACACATCAACATAGATTCCCCATTGAGTGATGACTGCAGTGACATATTCCTGTGTTACAAGATATACAGGCTCTCAGCAGCTCCTGTGAAGCCACAGCGGGTTTACCTGCCGTGCCACACAGAGGACACACAGCATGAACAACATTTAGGAGTTGGTGATTTGCTTATCTGGTTTGATTCAGTGCTTTCCAAATACAGTAGGTACTGTGGTGGAAAAAAACTATTCAATAGTACCGAGTGAGTCCTATAATACTGAATACTGAAACAAGAAACATTGAGGAAAGAAATTTTTTAAGTATTTATTCTCTGGCCAGAGAAGGCTTCACCGTCATACTGACTGCAAAAACAGTCTGCAGAGGAATGAGCCAAGAGTTCAGTTTGTCTCCTGCTCTTAACCATCTCAGCACACAGTAGGGGGGAACATCAGGTATTTACATTACAACAATTGATCAGCAATTTCAAGCTCCCCATTGCAGTCACCCCTTCGTCTTCTGAGCCTTGTCACACAAAGACATGTGTCTTTATTACCTTTGATTATCCCTGGGAATCTTCACACCTAAACATTCTCTGGTTAAACTGCAACCCCCATTTGGTTACTTCCCCTTATCAAAGCAAAGGCGGAGATAACCCATATGGTCCTGTCACCACTCTCCTCAGTACACACTCATATGTCACATATAGTTTTGTTAGTGAGTAAGGCACATAAACTAAATCACAGTAGAAATGTACTAGCACACTAACATTTTCTATCACAGTACTGCCTGAGGCCCTGTCCACATTACTCTGCTTACGTTTGGAAACACATATGTTTTGCTACGTTTACACTGAGCGGCCACACTACGCTGGAGTTTTGGAGCACCCTAAACGGAGGAGTTTGAAAACACCCCCGAGGTTGGAGGTGTTTGAAAACTCCGGGGTTGCGTTTGAGTGTGGACGGTCGGAAACTGATGTGTTTAGAAAAAATGACGCCCACACCCGTGTTTGCTACTGTATTGGTTCTTAGCAGCCATGACGTCTCCTTCCCTGATTCGTCACACTCACTATCACGTGACCCGTACCCGGAAGAAAACAAACTGGGCTACCAGTGATTCATTTCAACATGGATAACGAATTTCAAGCGTTGCTTGCTTTGTTGTCTGTACTAGCAGCTGTTGTGTAGTAAAAGTCTGCATTTCTGTGGAGGAAGCAGCTGTTATTGGAGCGATTAGCGAGTGGCGCAGGGACGTGCGGTCAGGGGAGGCAGGGGAGCCTTTTATTTTATTTTATCATATAATGATAAAATAAAATAAAAATTAATATTTATCTGCTGATCTGTGCTATAAATGTAATTTCTGTATGATTACCATCATTTTTGTAATCAAAATCGCTGAATTTGCACATTTCCTGTTCAAACAGAGAGGAGACGCGAGGTGATGCAGCGACGAGCTGTGCCTCACCTCAGATTGCGCAATCCCCACAAACTGGGTTGAGCGTGTGCCTTTTGCTCTAAGGTAATGTCAAAACCAACCCTTAACTAAACAGGTAACAAGGAGTTTCAGCTGCATTGTAACCGTCGAAAGGATCCAGCTGTAGAATTATCTTTATTCGTCAAATCGATCTCTGCTACTGTCTACAGGCTAAATAGAACAGTACTTTTCCCCTGTATTTTAACCTCACCATGATCTACATTACATAAAAGGTGACCGGAAATAAAGCCAGTTATTATGAATAGATACAAGATAAAATAACAAACAAACCTCATGACAGAATATCAGGTGATACATTGTTTATACAGACAGTGAAGTCAGTTGGGTCTTCCTCCATGTGACCACGTACTCAGGGGCTGGGAGGACATCATCCATCTGTCTGCCCTGCTCTGCTCTCATAGTCCTCACTTTTGGGTTCAAACTCTGAGGAGGATTTGACAGCTTCAGAGAACAGAAACAGATCTTTCGACAGGAACGCCAAACATCACTCCAGGTTCGTCTTTTGGAGTTTGCAACAGTGCAGGCAGGCCTACGGTCTTGCAAGTGCAGCTTTTACATGCAGCATGCCAAGACAAGAACTAGGGGATCCACTAGGAGAGCCTTTTTTCTTCTCTGGGACCATTTCAATTCGCAACTTAGCATGCTAAGTCATTAACAAGGCCAATGCTCATGTAAGGGAATAGCACATCTGATAACAAAGCTAAACAAATCCATTAACTAAGCTCAATGGCAGGGACTGTGGGTAGTTAGCCTAAATCGCTAGCAAGGGTTCTGCTGTAGTCAGGTTTCGGAGTGAGGTGCAAATAAATTGAGGAGGGGAGACTGATTTGTTGTATCGAGTGTATCAAGTGAAAATTAACAAAATATAGTCTCAGGGTTCAGATCTCAAATTCTCGTCAGGTCGGGTTTGAAAGTTGCGGGTACGATCCAAATTCTGGTCTTGTTTTTTGGCCTGTGCAGGACCCTTGTTTGGATGTAACAGCAAGCTACAAAATAAGGTGGAGACTTTAGCTGTCCAAGTGCCTCGCTCCTGCAATAGATTGCATACGAGATTGTAGTGTGTGCGGGTCCTGCCCAACGGAAAGGACAGGATCGCACCTAACACGGTGGTAACTCTGTCAGTAGTCCGACCTCAGAGGACTTTAGTGTCCCTCTGTATGAGTCGGAAGTGTACCATTGGCCTTTTATCTCACCCCGTAGCTGAATCGTTAGGATTTCAGAATTTTTGTCTTTCTGAGAGTCTTGTACGGCTGCGCCCTAGGAGCTCTCAGTAGGATGTAACCCTAAGACCCCGTATGAGTAGTTACGTAGAGCGTAACTTTACTACTTACTACTGCTTATTTTAGTTTTCTCACCATTTTTGACTAACACTGCCAAGTCTTCACCCAGGGAACTTACCTTAAGCTCCTCTGGTCACATATGTATCACACGTTTCCAGGGCAGGGAAAGAGGGATAACTTGATCTAAAAACCAGAGTCTTCAGTTTGAGTCCCAGTCACTTACAAATGGTAATGCTGTGTTTTTATTAAAGTTTTCTCAAAACGGTTACATAAAACAATTTAAATTCAAGGAAAGTCTATGTGGTGCAAAATATATCAGTCACTGTAAGCTGTTTTCTGATAGCAGAAACATCTCACAAGGTCTTCTATAAAAGAAGGGCAATCTAGTCTCTAAACTGGAAAAAATCTCTCTCCCTGATAGCAGAAGGGTCTTCCAGTCACCCCTAAGGGTGAAGCCAGTCACCCCTAAGGGTGAAGCCCGTTCTCTCAGTTTTGCAGCTGCTTTTATGCTTAAATCTGGGTGGGACTCTCTGGTACAGCACTCAACTGGTTTGAATCCTACTTGAAGGACAGAGAATACTTTGTGTCTGTAGCTAATTACACATCAGAGCTGACTAGAATGACATGTGGTGTTCCCCAGGGTTCAATACTGGGGCCTCTTCTGTTCAACATCTACATGATTCCACTAGCTCAGATTATGGAAAACAACAAAGTGTGTTATCATAATTATGCAGACGACACACAAGTCTACATAACTATATCACCAGGGGAGTATAATCCCATACAAGGGCTGGGTAAATGCATTGAACAAATCAACAACTGGATGTGCCAGAATTATTTTTAATTAAACAAAGATAAAACAGAAGTAATTGTTTTTGGTACCAAGGCCGAATGATTGAAAGTCAGCGCTCAGCTTCAATCACTGATGTTAAAAACCACAAACCAAGACAGAAATCTAGGTGTAGTTATGGACTCAGACCTCAACCTGAACAGCCATATCAAAAATATTACAAAATCAGCCTACTATCACCTGAAGAATATATAAAGGATTAGAGGACTTATGTCTCAACAGGATTTGGAAAAACTTGTCCATGCATTTATCTTCAGTAGACTCGACTACTGTAACGGTGTGTTTACAGGTCTCTGTAAAAAGTCAATCAGAATGCTGCAGCTGATTCAGAACACTGCAGCTCGAGTCCTCACCAAGAAAGTGGATCACATCACTCCAGTTCTGAGGTCTTTGCACTGGCTTTCTGTCCAACAAAGAATTGACTTTAAAATCCTGCTGTTGGTTTATAAAGCACTGAATGGTTTAGGGCCAAAATACATCTCTGATCTGCTGCTACCTTATGAACCATCCCGACCCCTTAGGTCGTCTGGGACTGGTCTACTTTCTGTTCCCAGAGTCAGAACTAAACATGGAGAAACAGTGTTCAGTTTTTCTCCTCCACATATCTGGAACAAAGTCCCAGAAAGCTGCAGGTCTGCTGAGACCCTCAGCTCCTTTAAATCAAGATTGAAGACTTTTCTGTTTGCTGCTGCCTTTAATTGAACCAGATTCAAGGATATTAATCAATTTCCTGCATTTCTGTATTTTAATACAGTATTTTATTTCTTACACTGCTTTTTAGTGCTTTTAATGATTTAATGATGTTTTTAATGTTTCAATGAATGTTCTTAATTGTTTTTAAATCTCCTTTTCTTTTGCCTTATGTTTTGATGCTTTTAATGGTTTTATGTGAAGCACTTTGAATTACCTTGTTGTTGAAATGTGCTATAGAAATAAACTTGCCTTGCCTTATCTGAGGCTGGAACCTCCCTCTAAATCATGAGTCACTCACACATGAGTCCTCCTGTTTCTGGATCAACGACAGGATGTTTAACCGGTTTGATCCTGTTTCAACAGGATGAATTATATAAGGCTTGAGTGACTTTTTTACATAAAAAGTGTAAACAAGTTATATGTTGTAATGGTTATACTTTTATGCTTTCATATTTTTCTACAATCTCTTAACAAGTTGCATATGCATACATGGTCGAAGCTATTGCGAACATACGGGTGTGCTATTTCTTGACTTCCAATCGAAATAGCTGGTTTCATATCAATGTTAAAACCTTAGGAACCTGCCTTCTGAACTTCATATGAACTTTATTAATTATAAATATTTTCACAACAAAAATGAATTTCATTTCCAATGTTCCTTTAGGTTTTATGTATTTTATGCATTGCTCATAGAGTACATTGCGGCACGCTGAAACAAGGAGGTAACCTATTTCTAAACATTGATTGGCTGGTTTGAATTCCCAGCTCATGTGTGACTGCAGTAAGACAAGATATTACTAACAGTAAGATGAGGGAGCAAACACTCTGTTAAGGATGAATGTACATAACACAGCGCAAAAAGCAATTTTCTAACCATGATGCATAATGTTTCTCATGTAAAGTTGTTTTTTCTTTCAGGTTTAAGTGAAACAATGAACTACAGAGTTGCTCTCTTCTCTCTCACTTTACTGTGTTACTGTTTCATTGTGCTGGTAAATGTTGCTCTTATTGTGACCATTATCTTGGATAAGACCATGCATGAACCAATGTATATTCTATTGTGCACTTTCTGCATGAATGGACTTTATGGAACAACAGGTTTCTACCCCAAGATTCTGTGGGATCTGCTGTCTCCCGTTCATGTGATCTCTTATTCTGGATGCCTTGTTCAGGCTTTAGTGATGTACTCAGTGCCTGCAGTGATCTGTATATTCTTGCAGTTATGGCTTATGACAGATATGTGGCTATATGTCGACCCCTGGTGTACCACTCTATCATGTCAAAGTCAAGACTCTTACTGTTAGTGTGTTTCTCCTGGTTAACGCCTTTTTGCATTATAGGCACAAATATTATCCTCACATCTAGATTAAAGCTATGCAGCCCATATATTGACAGACTTTTTTGTGTGAATTGGGTTATTGTGAAACTTGCTTGTTTCCCAGCTGACACTTTTGTAAATAACATAGTTGCATACATTACAATAATCATTTACGTACTTCATGGTTTTTTCATATTTTGGTCCTATGTGTATGTCATCAAAACTTGTGTGAATTCTTTAGAAAACAGAGCCAAGTTCATGCAGACATGTGTGCCACATTTAGCCTCCTTGTTCATTTTTCTTGTGACTATACTGTTTGATGTAATGAATATGAGATTTGGTTCAAACAATTTGCATCAAACACTTCAACATTTTGTGGCAATAGAATTTCTCATCATACCTCCCGTTGTGAATCCTCTCATTTATGGTTTTAAATTGACCAAAATTCGGAACAGAATTCTGGGTGGAATTACTTTTAAAATTAAATAAATTTTGTCTTACTCAACAAGAAAACTCAAAGGTCTATAATAATGCCATCATATTATTCTAAAATATGCACTTTGCATATGGCATTTTTTGGCATATTTACATGATCTGCTTTTCGCAAATTGTTCTAAGTAAGTTAAGTAAGTTATCAAGTAAGTTATTATTTGTGTATTCATCTCAAATGCTCTTTGTAAATGTAATTGTTTGCACTAAATATCCCTGCACATTTATTTAAATGTATTTTATTTTTTGCAGTTAGGATATATTATGAAATATGAAACCTGAAACTTGTTCTTACATTTTTAACACACTTGTCAGTGGCTTTGCTTTTGACACTGTACATGTATTCAGCCTTTTAAACACGATACAGCTGAACTTGCTTCAAAAGAAAGAAATAGTATGGTAACAAGGCCATAGGCAGAGGAGTAACATTTTTTTGACTGCATAATAAAATGAGGTATGCAATGTACATTTGTTCTCTCAATTTTGAAAGTTAACTCCATGTTTCAGCTGAGAAGAAGAAAGAACTTGAGACTTTAGAAAACAGGGCAAAGTAATGTAAACATGTGTGCCACAACCTCCTTGGTCATTTCCTTATAAATATACTTTTGGATGTCTGTAATATCAGATTTGGTTTAAATCTCCCTCCAAACATTCCAAAAGTTTTTGCAACAGAACTTCTTATTATACTTCCCATCATGAATCCTCTCGTTTATGTTTTTAAATTGACCAAAATTAGGAACAGAATTCTGGGTTGTATTACTTTTAAAATTGAATGCATTTGTCTTCTGTGATAAGGAAACTCAAAGGCATGTAATAATGCACACATACGTTTTTTTGTATATGAATTCTTGAACTTTAAAATATGAACTTTGTATGTGACATATTTCTTTTTCCATATATACATGATCTGCCTTTCGCTAATGGTCTAGGTACATTTACAGATTTGATTATTTGTGTGCATATCCCAGATCATCCTTGTAAATAAAATTGTTTGCTTAAATATCTTTTGTTTTGCATTGAAAGCTTTTCGGATGTTCACTTGTCTGCCTCATTGTAGTTAGAAGTTAAATGAATGTAAATATAAAACCTGAAACGTGTCATTATATTTTTAGCACACTTGTCAGTGGCTTTGCTTTTGAGACTGTAGATGCACAAAGGTCAGAAGACAGATATGCCAAAGTAGAAAGGATGTAAAAAAATAGATCATAATATTCAGCCTTTGAAACATGACACAGGTGAACTTGCTATCTGCAACAAAAAAAGATTTATATGACATGAAGGCCCAAAGCAAAGGAGTAACCTGTACCTTACTTGGGCTGCATGATAACATGCACAGTACATTATCTGCTTTTAGCTAATGGTTAAATGTATGTTTTTGTATTTATTGTGTCCATATCTTATGATCCTTGTACAGGAGATCAATCTGTTTGCCCTTAATATCTTTGCACTTTTCATTAAATGCATTTTGGACGTTTACTTGCCTGTTTGAAAGTTCTTCAGTGTATCATTTCATCAGTGAAACTCATGTCCTAGTGAGCAGCAAAATAGAAGAATAGAAGAAAGAGCATTCTACCTTTCAAATCTAAGCTGCCTTTTCTTTGTAAAACTTTGTTGACTCACTTAAGGCGGTCATTTTTCAATATTGAAATTGATGTTGATATTTTAAATTTGCATTACTTATTTTCAGCACAATTAAAATAAGCAACACATTGTATTGCCTACTTTACAAAACACAAATAGATGCAAATAATTATATTGTATATTTGATCTAGATTATTTACCATAACTCCCATGCTTTAAAATCTTTTAATGTATATTTTACATTTCAAAACGGCTCTGTTACACGCCTTGCTTGTGTTAGTGAGACCTTGTTCAATTCAACTTTCAGTGAATTCAGAAGGATTGTGTGACATAATTGTGGCACATATCCAACTCGATAATGTTTTCACAACATTGACAGTGACACCTTTCTCTTTATTTCTTTTACATAAAAATGCAATAATATAAATATAGAAATATTTTTGTCAAAAAGTTAATATATCCTTCTTTTGCTAACCACCCAACCTTAAGTAGTTTTCCAGTTCAGTATTTGTAGTTTGGTCTCTTATGTTCAGCAGAGTTGAAGAAAAGTAAATTGTAATTTGGAGGGGAACGACCCTTTTTCCTCGTGGTAATGGCCGGCAATGTTGGTGGACAAGGATATAATCAAATAAGTCACAAGGTTTAATATTGCACAATATCAGCAGTTACAACACATGATATCTAACACTCTCTGAATCAGCTGATACGGTGTCTTCATCCCCCTCTGTGGTGAAATTCAGCCCAGTTTTTTAACTGGTGCATTTGATGTTGCTGAGCTGTCAGGTGGAAGTGAGAAGTCTGTCCCTAGCACTTCCTTTTCAGTCACCTGTGCAAGTTTTTAAGACTGAAAGCTTGGATTGGTTGAGGTCCACTGTGTAGTCCGCTATATACACGAAGAATTTATGACACAATGATGCAAAAAATATTGTGTACAGTAGTCTCACAGTAACCAAATGCTTACCATAATTAGGCTTAGGCAATGGCCTAGGAGGCATTCATTTATAGGCTTATAGGCAAAATATGTATTACCTGTTTGAAATACGTTGAACCGTTAGTACTACCCAATTGAAGCACACAGGAGACCAGGAAGAGTAGGTAATGATTTTTAATGCCAAACTCAGCATACTCGTCGGAGTTGTCCATCTTAGCATCCTCCTCAGCATCATGGGGTGTCATCCTTCGCTTCCTCGCTGTCTTCGTCGTCCGAAGCCGCAGAGGAAAGAGGGGAAAGAGTCTCCAAGATGGAGCCCCACTGGATGTGGAGGTCTTGGATGGCTGGTCAGAATGGCGGCAGTGGAACTCCCTGATGAGTCGGGCGTCCAGGATGTGTCTAGCCGAAACCCAGGACCTCTCTTCTGGACCGTACCCTTCGCAGTCAACTAAGTATTGCAGACCTCTTCTATGGCGGTGGGAACGTAGCAGGCAGCAAACCATGTTGGCAGGATATCCATCATTGAACCGTGGTGGTAGTGGAGGCGGAGTAGACGGAACCAGTGGGCTTTCTTGAACCGGCTTGAACTTGGACCACGGCAGCTTGAGTCTCACTGCTGCTGGATTGACGACCTCTTGGATCACATGTCACTTTTAGTACAAAGTACATTGAATGAAAGTACCATAAAAAGTGTGACTTCTGTCATAATTTACCGTTACATAGTGTTATGTTCAAAATTTCTCATACAAAAGGCAAAGGAAAAAGCCCCCCTCCTTGTTTCAGAGAAGAAGAAGCACGCAGAGGATAAGAGGCAGCCCCCCCCGCCCCCACTCTCTTTCTTCCATCAGCAAGCAGGGCCGAATCAGCTGGTTGAAGTTTAAATCAAAAGGAATTTAATATACTAACAAAAGCAAATGCAGTTACAAACTGAATTACACTATCAATAGTAATAGTAGTGAAATAGCTATGTAAACAAAGTAAAATATGTCAACACATCGTGAACGTCACTTCACAATAACTCAACAACACTTTGAGAACACTGGTCTTGGACACCGGCCTCCCGGTTGAATGTCCTGTGCCTCCTCTCCCATCTGACATAGTCTTTCTTACTGTGTATATTAAGTCACTAGCTCTGAGCCTGGTACATTCACGTGGATGCATTTCATTTGTGTGTCCACCACGAAAAAAGAATCCTAATCGACTTTCATTGCTTTCATCATTTGCCACCACCACGTAACGTGCTGTTAAGAGATCGTGGTCATTTCACGTACTTCTTTGTGATCAGGCTGGTCATCACAGTCAAAAGGTCACACGGTTTTTCCAACTAGTGTGTTTGCTTGTTCGTTCTTTTGACCATTTGCCAAACTGAAAAACACATTTGTTTTGGTTTGGTTACCAGGGTGGCACTCCAGGGTAGCCAGGCATGTTTTAATTGCTCTCCAGGGATAATGGAGATAATGGTCTGTTGACCATTTCCAACTTAGTTACTCTACATTAATAACCTTTGAAAAATAAAGCATACAGTGTACCATCCCATGGGCTCTCATTAGTGTTGACATCATCAAACATTGCATCAGAGGCATTGAGGGAATCCCATTATTCATCACATCTAACGTCCTTTCAGATTTTCTGTCACTGAAGCCAGTAAACAGCGTAACTATCCCTCAAGCACTGTTTCCATACCTGGTGAAGATACACTAGGAATGTCAAGGCAGTGGTGGGCATCAAGGATGCCTGAGGGACCAATAAAAGTACACAAACCTTTCATCCCTCATGACCTATGTGTGTGAATGTCTGTGACCAGTTCTACTGTATTATACAAAACATAATCAAAAGATTACATCACGTGTTCCATAATTATTAGTTTTCTTCTGATCCTTAGTAAATCAGATTGGTACACATCGGTGTACAGAAGTTATTGTTGGATACTTGTTTGTTTACAGGTCTAAGCAATTATTTGATAATCATTTCTAGAGATGAATCTTTCAAAATACAATCCTTGCACATTACTATAAATCATAAAGTTCAAAAGTACTATGCTGAAAACCTCAGAGCTAGTTTGGCTCAATGAGACATTTTTATCAGTATTTGTTTATCTGTGTTTAAAGCCTCTAAGTATCAGAGATTAATGCACAACCAACTGGACTTGTGCATTTGTTTCCTCATTTGCTTTACTAAAGAAAAATCTTAAAAAAAGATAAAATGGGTGTGATATTGTTCTTACTGTCAAAAACGTCCATTAAAACAAGTGAATCGATCCTGATAGCAAGTAGCCTGTTGTCTGTGTTAGTAAGGTTTGATATACTGTTGTCCAAAACTATTATTTTGACACTGCATGTAACAAGTGAAAACTGACACACCGTCATTGCCACGTCCAAAACTGACGCTAGAGGGTGACCTAAAGTGTCACAGTCTGGCGCTCAGGGCCACTGACCAAGCGTCGGTATTTGTCGAGTTGGAAGTGAGACTGTGTTGGTTGTAGCATCAGGTAGACAGCAAACTAAACTCCCTTCATGAATATGTGAGTCAGGATATAATTGTATGGCCTCAAATCTTTAATGAAGTGCATGTAGTCATGAAAAGTGAGTGAAACGAAAGAATAAAAATACAGTACAGCCTCTACTACAGCCATGCTAGCAGCTTTCTGAGGCTGCACTTCATGGACAAAGCGATGGTTTGAGCTAAATACTAACATCACCGAGCTAATATGCTCACAATGACAATGCTAACATGCTGATGTTAAGCAGGTATAACGTTGACCATGTTCATCATGTTATCAGCACAAATTAAAGCTAAAGCTGGTGGGAATGTCATTACGACATGGGACGTCTTCTGGTGTCTTTATAACCTAATGAAGGTCCGTTATGAACATAGACTGTATGTAAGAAGTGGACATAGTCGTTATGCAGTGGTGGGCCGTCAGGGCCCGCAAAGCCTTCTTTGCTGGCCTAAACAGAATCACAACATTATAGCTATTTTATAATATAATAATTTTTCTTAAATACACTACATGTATTATAATTTAGAACAATAGTTTTCCCATTATCTTATTTCAATCAGGAGAGACTTGTTTTGTAATTGAACAATGATTTATTTGAACCTGCAACAAATATGAAAAGTGCAAAGTCTTCGGCGATTGGACTCCATCCTGAAGTTCTATCACCGAGGGTAGGGATACTGAGGTCCAATAGGCCTAATCCCTCCTAGAGTCCAGACACTGGTGGTGGTGGTGAAAGGAGTTGCTGCCATCTGATGATGAATCAGGAGCATGGCTGTGATACTGACTGGAGGTGACTTGGGTGGAGGAGGGTCGCATCTGCTTAATGCTGAAATGACAACTGACAGTAGCAGAGAGGAGAAAACTTTAAAGTTTGACAGCAACGATCTGATTGGCTTAAGGAAACTGTGTGCCGAATCTGGTTGGTTACTTAAAAGTGCACACCCCCAATCAGCTGATAGAGTAATTACAAGGAGAGGAGAGACAGAGATTACGAGTGAGTGTCTTCCTGACTGAACTTGCACTTGAGCTACATTTTCTCATTGCACAGCAACTGTCTTCCTCCGTTGCTCTGCTTCCAGTGCAGCTTGTTTTAAGTAGAGCTTTTATCCAATCAGATTTCACCCCTGTGACTCTAGGTAAGAAGAGAGGCCCGAGGCCTGCAGACTCACAAGTGAATCCCTTTGCAGTTTCAGTGAATGGGGACGATATTGTTGATTGTCATAGTGTTCAACCAATCAGATCTTTAGTTTGACATGTTGGGCGTATTCTTTGAAGTGCCAGAGCCTGCTAGCTGGCCTAGCCATACGTGATTGGTCAGTGGGCTAGCCTGACATGTTGGGCGGTGACAATCCCATAATCTGCTGCCTCTCTCGAGCGGACATTTTCAGCCCTCAAACGTATTAAAACCTATTCAAGAAATACAACTGGGAAGGCTCGACTGTCTTCACTGGCGTCCATGAATCGAGAAGGACTTCTTACTGGAACTAAAACGCACGGATGTACTGAACAACCGTGAGATTAAACTCTTTATTAACTGTGGTAAGTTAAATGCGTTTGTTATTACATCTGCAGTAGCTTTAATTTGCTTGTTGGTATATTATTATTTGTACAACTTGTTTTTATGAAGATTTTTGTTTGGTTTAATATGTGATAGGAACCATTGTTACGTCCAATGTTGCTCTAGGGACATATTTACCGTTGCCGGTGTTGCCAACTTGCCGACTTTCTCGCTAAATCTGGCGACTTTTCAAACCCTCATGGCGAGTTTTTTTTGTCAAAAGCTACTAGCGACAAATCTAGCGACTTTTTCTGGTGTTGTTAGAGACTTTGCTGGTGTTTTGACTGTCGTTAACGAGAAGCGGGTGCTGCCGTGAGCCCCTCCGCCCCGCACCAAAAGCACAAACAGGCGGTAACTCTCACAGAAGCCTCACGCAGCAGTCCCAGCTGCAGTCAGAGCAGAGAGGAGACGCAGTCTCTGCGTATTCTCGGCAGTTAATGTATTTATAGGTGTTGGCTTCATTTTTACACGAAACAAATAATAACCGTACCTGTGTTTCAGCTGCAGGACAGCAGTGAAGGCCCAGGTATAAAGTGCATGGCCCGCCACTGTCGTTATGACATCACCCATTGAGAGTCTTTAATAATAGCAACTATTCATTTTGTACTAAATGTAATAATGTGTAAATAACAAGTGGAACTGAAATTCATTCTCAAGTGAATGAGTTATAAAAATGATTTAGAAAGAAACTATATAACGGCAACAATTACAGATGATGTGTTTATGTGTTTCATAACTGGTTTCAAGCGTTCACTAAGGCCTGTGATGATAGTGTGCAGTTATATACCTTACGCCACCTTATACCACACTTGGAATTTATAGTTTTAATCCAGAATTTGGCCTTTGAAGTGGAATGTTCTGTGTTTTTCATAAAACTAAAAATTGTAGCTGATGCAATTGATTATTCTTCTTTTAAATCTTAACCTGCAGAACTCAGTGGGAGTCAGTGAGTATGTATATCAACAATGGCCAGATATTGTCATTAATCATTTTTTGGGGAAATGTATGTACGCTAAGAGTTATTCATCTACTAAGCAATCTTTATGAGGATCAGCAAACGTTTTTATATCTTCCCCATCTAATCCCCATGCCATTACGAAGTGAGTATCAATAATAATAATAATGGTTGATGTGTTTTGCATACACATCAACATAGATTCCCCATTGAGTGATGACTGCAGTGACATATTCCGTTACAAGATATACAGGCTCTCAGCGGCTCCTGTGAAGCCACAGCGGGTTTACCTGCCGTGCCACACAGAGGACACACAGTCAGCATGAACAACATTTAGGAGTTGGTGATTTGCTTCAGAGTTGGATTTATACAGTACATATAACTGTGACTCTAGCCATTCTGATTTAACGTACTTACTTATTTGCTTGTTATTGATTGTGACTACATGTTTCTTGTTATTTTTAACTCTGTTATCTGGTTTGATTCAGTGCTTTCCAAATAGGTGTCAGTGTCAGTGTCAGGTGTCAGTGTCAGGTAACAAGGAGTTTCAGCTGCATTGTCGACAGGATCCAGCTGTAGAATTCTTTATTAATCACACGATCTCTGCTACTGTCTATGGGCTGAATGGAAAACAGTACTTTTCCTCCGTATTTTAACCTCACCATGTTTGTAAACCTAGGCAACTACCGCTACCTGGCATTTGTGCTGTGTCTCCTGTTGTACGCTTTTATTATCTTAGCTAATCTTGTCATAATAGTGTTGATATCACGAGAGAAAACTTTACATGAGCCCATGTATATTTTTATCATGTGTCTTTCTATTAACTCTCTGTACGGCTCTGCTGGCTTCTTCTTCAGATTTCTGAGAGACCTTCTGTCTGATACTCATTTGATCCCACGCACAGCTTGTTTCGCTCAGATCTATGTCATTTACACCTATGCATCTTACGAGCTCACGCTGTTGGGCATCATGGCCTATGATCGTTACGTTGCTATATGTCAACCTTTAAATTACCACAACAAAATAACATCCAAGATGGTCTCCAAGTTGGTTGCCTTTGCATGGATTTATCCAGGCTTTTCTATTGCAGCCTGTGTTTATCTAGCCTCCAGACTTCCATTGTCTGGTAATAAGATACCGAAGGTTTTCTGTGCCAACTGGCCTGTTGTAAAATTGTCATGCGCCAGTACTGTGATTAATAACCTTGTCGGCATGCTTGTGTCCACAAGCACCGTCTTTCTTCCCCTGGCTTTTGTCATGTATACATATATACGAATAATTCTCACTTGTAGGAAACGCTCTTCAGAGTTCAAGAGCAAAGTCATACAAAACTGTCTGCCGCACATTGTTACATTCGTCAATTACTCCGTTACTGTGTTTTGTGATGTTGCTCTCAGCAGAATTGATCTTGAAGCGCTGAATCCATTTCTAGCAATAATTCTATCACTCGAGTTCGTTGTGATTCCTCCCATTGTGAATCCTCTTGTGTATGGCCTGAAGCTACCAAAAATTTGAAAATGTTTGTTAAATATGTTGTCATGCTCAGAACCTGAGAGAACAAACCACAAAAAATAGGAGTAGTGTGTGCCGTTTCAATAAGTAAGTGGTCTGATCTATACTGAGGTTTTTCATCATCAATTTCAAATCTGCTGCAACAATGATGTGTTTCATCGTAAATTACTTTGTTTTAAATCAATGTGTAGAGATCTGTTTATAATGTTTTATGTTATGTTGTATTCAGTGTTGTAATTAAATCAAATATACGTAAATATTCTTTCTGGCACTCTTGATTGACAGAAAAAGAGTTTGAAAAGTGGTCTTATTGTATGACATAATAGTGTCACCAGGAAAAATGGCATTGTGAACTTTGGAAAATGGACATTTAAAAAAAAAGAAACATGATCTACATTACATAAAAGGTGACCGGAAATAAAGCCACTTATTATGAATAGATACAGGATGAAATAACAGTAAAAAATAATGAGCCTTGAGAGTTTTGGAGTTTTTTAAGGTTTTAGTAGTTAATGGTTATATTGCATTTATTGTATGTTATCATAAATTATTTCAGAAGCTATTTTAAAAATGTTTTAAATATTAAACACACAATCTCGATATATTTTTTCCCATAAGTTTTGAATGAGTAGACTGTGCCACTTTGCATGCAAGTAATACTTTATAGGGATAGGGGAACAAAAGAACGTGTAAATAACTGTGTTCTATCTCTTGACTACCAATCGAAATAGCTGTTTCAAAAAAGTTTGTCAGAACTTTTAAACAACAAATGAGCACTGAACCGGTCTAACTAAGACCCAGATTAACAGGGAATGTTATTGAATGAACTTTTTTTTTTTAATATAACACGTAACTATATCAGTCTTGAGGAGCCTAATTATCTGTTGAACTACTAGAGCAAATCATGACTAAGATGTGAATAATTTTGCTTCTGCCTGCCATGATTGTGGCTGTAACTTGTTGGTTATCTCTTCTTGTCCACAAAGGAAGTTGTTTAAGGGTGACTCTTCTACACCTCATGTGTCACCTCATATGATATTCACATTGTCTGCATTCAGCTGATTCTCTGTATGGTGATTGTTTTTGTTCAACATGTCCAAGAGACAGAATCATATGAACGGACAAGGTGTGAACCACAACGCTGCCTTACATATGTCCTTGACAATGCCACGCTGCGTGTAGTGAGAGAGGTTAACAGTAGAAGGGTCTCTTCCAGTCTACCTATTAGTTTGGGAGAAGTACTCACAATAACATCCCACCAGGCATTTCATGGATGGGGCCTTTACTAGCCACACCATCCCCAAAGCACGCAAACAGCTGTTCAGTGTATCTGATGAGGGCTGTTGAACTCATTTCGTTTCCACATTTATGTTTAAAACATCAATTTGAATAGCTTCCCTGCTCCATCTCTCTATCAGTTTGGGGGTCCTTGGCCTGAAAAACGTTGAAGACCCCTGGTTTATAAAGTATAGAGTTTCACTGTCAACAAGGGCATCATTTCATCTGAGGTATACCTTTCCAAATGACAAAAAAGCTATATGAAACCCTCGCCCTATTTTTAGGCCTCTGCTGGAAAATTGCATACCCATACTAAAGAGAGTGCAGATCTCTAACTACAAGGTCTATTTTAATAATTTTGATGGTATAATACAGGTAAAACTTGTGATACACTTGTTCAGATGTGTAAATATGTTACTGGTTAATAGTGAATGAAGATGAAACACAGCTGAAATTGAAAAGTTTCAGGTTCACCTGAAAAAAAGCATTTGTATTGAAAATATTTATTTGAAATAATGCAGATCCAAGCCTAAAAATACACCACAGTCATAGCACAACATGTTTACAGTCTCCACAAACAAATTTTACTTATATTGAGTGAAGCAGGCCAGCATAAATGAGGTCTGAGTACGGACAGTCAAGCCAAATTCTCATTTTTGGAACCAGCTTGTTGTGCTGCTCTATTCTAATTTTATATACTATATAACTATATTAACTATATATTCACTTTTTATCACTAAGAGTGTTCAATACATCCTAATAAAGCAGTTTGGCATCATTTTGAACCATTTTGAGCTCCCATATCTTTCCTCCATGGAATTTTCTCCTCTCTGTCTGTGTCTCTGTAAGCCTTTGTAAGGCCTGTGATTGGCGGATTTCATCATGTGACACCTTGTTCAATGCGGAAGAGACTCATGAAAGCGGTAGGCGGGTTATTTAGTAGCTTGAGAGACTTTTAGCCACTAAAAATCTCGATTTACGCGGCACAACCTCCATGCATAAAGTCATTGGTCCAGCAGGGAAATGCTGACCATTTCGTCATAGAACCTCCCAGAACCTCCATTTTCTTACAGACAGAGAGTGCAGGGCACGGACTATACCGCTGACACGGATTTCAATGCATTACCTGCGTTTTTCGTCATGAAAATCACCAAAAGGTACGATGTGTTTCAATTTTTTTACTGTGGAGTGGCTTGTTGTTCGTTGGCTTTATATACGTATGTAACTTTTGAATGGTTTGACGGAGAGGAACGAGGAAGGTGTGATTCGACTGGCGATCGAATCCTCGTCCTTTTTCATGTATCCATCTGCCATGATAGCTGCCAGCTTTGTGATGGGAGATGCAAACGGAGTGCATAGGTCGCCAATTTATGGCGAAAAATACGTGATATTGTGGTAAATCTTCTAGATATATTAGTTTGTGTATAATTGTGTTTGCAGTGTGTAAAATGGCTGGTAGGATGATTTTGCCCAGACTTTTTTCGTTAATTCGGTATATAATGTGTGGAGCATTCATTATATTTGTTTATGAAAAGTGCATTCTACGACACGCTAAACGGTCTCGCTCGAACCCCAAATGGGGCTCGGTCGTCACCAGAAGGTCTTAATAAGATCTACCAACTCTGTTTGCTTTGGTTCAGGTAAATGTTTCAACATTACATCCAGATTGGCAAGTAACTCAGAGTTTTTAAGATGTCCTTTCAAAATGACATCATCTGGTGTATAACACTCTTCCTCATATTCCTCGGTCGGATGAAAAGGTGGAGGTGAATGACCAACCGGAACCACTGCAGCAGTAGAGGCAAACCCCGACCCAGGACCTGGCACAAGGGAGCGGGCAAAGTAGGGTTTTAAAAAATTAATGTGGCAGAGCTGCACCGACTTCTTTCGATTAGGGGTCGCGATTAAATAATTTAGGTCAGACACTTTTCGGGTCACTGTATAGGGACCAGAGAACTTAGCCTGGAAAGGAGAGCCAACTAAATGCAAAAGTGCCAGAACTTGATCACCAGAACTAAATTCACAGCATTCTGCACGTCGATCATACGGACTCTTCATTTTATTTTGAACTGCCTGTAGGTTTTCTTTCGCCATTTTATTTGCCTGGTACAGCCGCTGTTTAAAACCATTTACATGATCTATTACGTTTTTTGGAGCCTCCCCAGCTTCCCAGTCCCTGTGTAGGGACGCTAAAGGGCCTCGCACTGTGTGACCAAAGACCAAGTCATTGGGACTAAAACCCAAGCTCTCTTGAGACACCTCCCTGGCTGCTAACATCAGCCAAGGTAACTCCTCCTTCATCGTTTGGTGAAACCTTTCTAGAGCCCCCTGGCTCTGGGCATGGTATGCGCTGGACTGAGAATGTTTAACATTTAACTGGTTCAACACTTCTGCAAACAACTTTGAACTGAAGTTCCCCTGATCAGATTGAATTATTTTTGAGATGTCAAAAATAGACATAAACTGTATCAGCGCCTTTACAACAGACTTCGTGGTAATGTTTCTGAGAGGATATGCAGCTGGATAGCGTGTAGCCTGACATCACTGTGAACACAAAGTTACTACCAGCTTTTGAGCGTGGCAAAGGACCAACACAGTCAATGATCAGATGCTCAAATGGTTGCTCAGCAACTGGAATAGGATACAAAGGAGCAGGCTTTATTGTTTTATTTGGTTTTCCAGTCAACTGACATACATGGCAAGTTTTAATGAAAGCATAAATGTCTCTTTTCAACAGAGGCCAGTAAAAGTGTCGCCTAACTCTATCATAGGTTTTTCTTACGCTAAATTACCTGCAACTCCATCATCAGCAGTCTGAAGTACAGCAAGTCTTACACTAGAGGGCAAAACAATTTGCAAAGTTTCTTCCATCATAAAACCCTCTCCCTGAGGAACCCATTTTCTCACCAACAGGCCATCTTGGAGAAAATAACCATGGGCTGAACTCTCCACCTCATCATCCTGGAGAACTCGGTTGTACAGAGCCTGAAGTGTGGGGTCACGTTTTTGCTCTTTCAGAAGGTCACTGCAAGACACAGGCAAGGGGAAAGCAGGCACAGGAAACAGACATTCTTTTCTTCTCTGAGCGTTCAGAACTGGAATCACCACTGGCTCGGCTCATAGCACGTGTCACTGTACAGGTCGGATGTATAGCAGAAGGTGTTTTGGAGGACTCCGGCTCTTCTACCTGGGAGGATAGAGTATCCACTGACACCTCAGGCCACACCCGATTGCCAGCCAGGTCATTTCCTAAGATGACCTGTACTCCCCCCATAGGCAACGAAGGGCGCACTCCCATGATCACATCACCTTGGACCAGATTTGATACTAGCGTCAAATTATGGTGTGGCGCAGAAAAGACTGTCAAACCCATCCCTCGGACCACAACACTGGAACCAGCATCTATTTTGGAATCTGCGTTGAATTTCTCTCCTGAAACAAATGATTCCAGAGCCCCTGAATCTCTTAATATTTTTACAGGTACTTTTATCTCACTTCCTACCAGTGAAACATAACCATCGGACACAAATGCAGCATAACCAGGGTCAATCTCCTGCTCTCCTCCTCTCTCCTGTTCTTGATCCAAAACTGTAACCTCAGTCACTGACTCTGACGAAGAAGGTTTTGTGTGTGCCTGCACGGCAGCAATGACACGGTCTCTTTCTTCAGCATTGAAAGACACAGCAGCCCCAGATGGTTTTGCTGGTAAAAACCCAGGCTTTAATTTTTCTTTTAACATTGGACACTCATTTCACCAGTGACCCTTGCCAAAACAATAATTACAGACACGATTGGGGTCCATCCTTCCCCGTAAAACCCGGTCTGCTTTAACTGAACTGGTCCCTTCTGACCAAAACTTACTGGAGTTTTCTCCCACATTACTCTCTCGGAAGCCTAAATCTCCACGACCACGGTTCTCACCGAAATATCCTTTATCAGTCAGGACAAACTCATCTGCCAATCTAGTAGCATCTGTAACCTTGCTTATTTTCCTTTCCTGAATGTAGGTAACAACACGGTCAGACTTGAACTGTTCCAGCAAGATTAATTCTTCAAGGTCCTCCATAGCATTTACCTGTGAAGCAGCACACCAGCGACTGGTAGCAACCACTATCAGTAACACTCAAGGCTAAAAAAGCCTCCTGGGCCTTGCCAGTGAGCACACACTGAAGCAAAAGAGTACGCTCAGCATCCGACCAATTTCGACCCTGACATTTTCGAAAATGTCAGGGTCCCTTTCATTAAACTTTGGAACCAACCGTAGGTTAACAGCAACATCAAATGAGGGAAAAACAGGAACAGGTAGTACTGACTCTCCTATCTTGTGTGGATCAGCCTGAAGCTTTCCTTCACTCATAAGCTCCAGCTTATATCGCTCCAACTCTAATTGTTGTCTTACCTGAACATGGGCTAGTTCAGCCTCCCGAAGATGTGCATCTTGTCTTAACTTTTCTAACTCCAAATTATTTTTATGTTCGTCTTGCATTTGTAGCAAGATAAGTTGTTTTTGTTGCTCAAATGTCAAACCAACTCCAAGTCCAGTCAAAACAGGAGCCATTTTGGAAACTTTGACTGACTCACTCACCCTGGGGGAAACTACCTCTGAAAATGTATCAATTTCTACAGGTGCCTTTGCAATCCCCACTATGACAGGCAACACTTTTTCCTCCAACAAGTGATCCTTTAATGTGGCCAACAATTTTTCTTGATTCAACTTTTTAGGAAGTTCAACATTGTAATAGTCCGCTAATGTCAAGAGCTGATCCTTTGTGTAAGAATTTAACAAATCAACATTTGGAGACTGAACAAAGTCTTCAATGGAAGCCATTTTATCAGTTCACCTGCAACCCATTTAGGCACTTTTCCAACAAACCACAATTACAATTAATACAAAGTTTTTCAACCCAAAGCTAACGGATGACAGGCTGCTTTAAATAAGGAACCCAATTCCTCTGACTAACTGCCTAACCAGGTCTAGCTGAGTAACTCATCCCTAGTCTTCATGCAGGTTAGTGGCAGGATAAATTAAGCACAAAACCCAGTAACCCGGTTAACCTTCAGCAAGTTGAAAATCACCTAGACAGTCATGGAAGTGCCCCCGAGCCATTGCTCTAACCACGTACTGCACCAAAACAACAAACAAAAAAAAGAAAAGGGTCAATGAGAGACGGCCAGTGCCCCTCATTGCTTATGCCTATCAGGAAAAGGGTTCCAAATGACTCACAAGCCTGTACTACTAACTGCAGGTCAGAAAACACAATTTGACCAAAAAAATCTGTGTGGAAAACTCCCTTTAACAAAGTTACATTTAACAATTTTCCAGTACTAACCTTTCCAAATCATCCCGGACGAGCTAATCTGAAGCATTTGTTAAGCGTTTGCACTAAGTGCAATTTGCCCCAGAGGGCTTAGTGGGATGACAGGAATGTTTTCACTAATTTGTTACCACCTGGCTCAAGGCCGGCAACAAAAAGGGAGGCCACACAGAGATCTAACACAAAAACAGTTTATTTAGCTGCACAACTTCCGATTGCACAACTGATTAGGCTGGTTCAGCAGGCCCTGCTGAGCGAGAGAGACAATAGACTCCCAGAAGGCTGTCTTTTATTGCCTTCCTGGAGGCTCCAATCAGATCATTGGATGACTGGTGCAGGTAACTCCTCCCACCAGGAAACCCTGAGCAGGAACACAGCCAGCAGAGTGAGAGGGTCGTCACAGTAGGAACAGGGGAAAGCCGAACAAGTACAGAAGTTTGCTGCGGCCCAGCAGGAACAGCTGTCGAGCTTTGTTTAGTCGGCTGGAGCCTCTGACACAGCAACAGGCTTGAGGTCTGCCTTGCAGCTGAGTAGCGGAAACTCCCGGCTGATGGGAAGCTGACACTATGGGTACTCTGGGCCTGCCATGATTGTGGCTATAACTTGCTGGTTATCTCTTCTTGTCTACTAAGAAAGTAGTTTAATGCTGCGTTCACACCAAACGCGGCGCGAATTATTCGCCCGAGTAGATTACATACAAAGTCTATGCACAGACGCGATGAGACCGGCACGGCGCGAATTTGTGAATTCGCGTCCATCGCCAAATCGCCCCAAACGCGTGAGTTGAAATTTTTCAATTTCTGCGAAATATTCGCGTTACGCCCCGGCACGATAGCCTATCAGTGTTGAGTTGCTTCCCCTGTCATCACTGACTTCCTGCCGTTGTTGAATCAGGAAATAAATACTGTAGCCGTCTGTGTTCACCCAGAGCTCTACAATACCTCATATCAATAGAGACCGGACCAAACTATGTGTGTGTAAACCATATGGTACAAACAATGAATAGACGCTGCCGTATTTACGTCTAGATGACGTTAGTCTGAGTGTTGGTGGAGCTGTTGTACAATGTTAGCATAGCCTAGCACCGCTCCATTGAGAAGACAAATAGCCTACAAATCGGCATCATTTCTGCCGGAGAAGACAAGTACAAATCGGCATCATTACGTAGTTATTTCGGAGTCCCTTTTTGTCGGTTTGTTGCCGTTAAATCACAGCCAAATCAGTTTATTTTGTGTTCACACAGCTGTAGTAAACAGCGACCTGTGGCTTGCTAGACACAGTGAATACAGCTCGATAAAATCCACGGAGCTCCTCTGAACAATATTATGAACCCAGACATGACGGCGTTTAGTTTCCCGGGATATCTATGACTTCCACAACACGTACTAAGCAGAAATATAGGTTATTTTTTCCATGGTTAATGGCGGACAGTTGAACGGCTTTCAGGGCGATAAGCCCCGCCCCCTCTCCAGCGCGATTTGCGCGAATGTACACAAATGGTCCCCGGCGAGACCTGCGGCGCGATTGACGCGAATATGTGGCGCGATGAATTCAAGCCGCGTTTGGTGTGAACACGGCATAAGGGTGACTCTTCTACACCTCATGTGTCACCTCTTATGCATATTCTCATTATCTGCCTTGAGCTGATGCTCTGTACGGTGATTGTTTTTGTTCAACATGTCCAAGAGACAGAATCATATGAACGGACCAGGCGTGAACCATAATGCGTTTTTTTCCAGCTGTGAAGATAATAGTTATTCAACTATTATGAATCCCTTGATGAAGTCAGCCGTTTTACTGTTATTTTTTTAGTTTCACCATGGACAAAGAACGTTTTAAGATGACCTCAAAATACTGACAAATTTACAAAGAAATTGACATAATTTGTTTCCCCTTGTAAACTCTGTTTTCAGATGTATTCACCTGGCACAACATTTCTAACATTTAGTGACACTATATCTTGCAAAAATATCTTGCTGGGCCTTGACCTTTTCAGGTTAATGTGACGACTTTTGCCAGAAGTTAATGTGAGCACCTTAGGCATCACTCCAGGGTTGTCTTTTGGAGTCTGCACCAGTGCACGCACGCCTACGGTCTCGCAAGTGAAGCTTTCGCATGAAGCATGCCAAGACAAGAACTAGGGGATCCACTAGGAGAGCCTTTTTTCTTCACTGGGACCATTTCACTTTGCAATTAAGCATGCTAAACAAGCACGTCATTAGCAAGGCCAATGCTCAAGTGAGGGAATAGCATATCTGATAACAAAGCTAAACAAATATCCACTAGCTAAACTCAATGGCAGGAACTGTGGATAGTTAGCCTAAATCGCTAGTAAGGGTTCTGCTGTAGTCAGGTTTCAGAGTGAGTTGTAGATGAATTGAGGAGGAGAGACTGATTTGTTGTATCGAGTGAAAGGGAACAAAAATATAGGCTCGGACTCAGGGTTCAGGTCTCAAATTCTGCAGTATTAGGCGGGTCAGGTCTGAAAGTTGCGGCTACAGTCCAAATTCTTGTCTCGTTTTTTGGCCTATGCAGGACCCTAGTTTGGATACAACAGCAAGCTACACAAAAAGGAGGACGCTATATCTGTCCAAGTGCCTCGCTCTTGCAATAGATTACATACGAGATACATATATGGTCAAAGCTATTGCAAATATGCGTATGATCTTTCTCTTGACTTCCGTTCGAAATAGCTGTTTTCACATAAATGCTACAATCTTCGGAACCCGCCATCCGAACTTCATATGAACTTTATTAATTCTGACTATTTCAACGACAAAAATTAATTCCATTTTCAATGTTCCTTTAGGTTTTATGTATTTTATGCATTGCTCATACAGTAGGTTGCCGCACGCTGAAACAAGGAAGAAACCTTTTTCTAAACGTTGATTGGCTGGTTTGAATTCCCAGCTCATGTGTGACTGCAGAAAGACGAGATATTACTAACAGTAAGATGAGGGAGCAAACACTCCGTTAATGATGGATGTACACAACACAGGGCAAAAAGCAATTTTCTAACCATGATGCATAATTTTTCTCATGTAAGGTTGTTTTTTCTTTCAGGTTTAAGTGAAACAATGAACTACAGAGTTGCTCTCTTCTCTCTCATTTTAATTTCTTACTGTTTCATTGTGCTGGTAAATGTTGCTCTTATTGTCACCATCATTTTGGATAAGAACATGCATGAACCAATGTATATTCTATTGTGCACATTCTGCATGAATGGACTTTATGGGACAACAGGTTTCTACCCCAGGATTCTGTGGGATCTGTTGTCTCCCGTTCATGTGATCTCTTATACTGGATGCCTTGTTCAGGCTTTAGTGATACACTCATTTGTCTGCAGTGATATGTCTATTCTTGCAGTCATGGCATATGACAGATATGTGGCTATATGTCGACCCCTGGTGTACCACTCTATCATGTCGAAGCAAAGAATCTTAATGTTAGTATGTTTCTCCTGGTTAACACCTTTTTGCATTTCTGCGATGAATATTATTCTTACATCTAGATTAAAGCTATGCAGCCCATATATTGCCAAACTTTATTGTATGAATTGGATTATCGTTAAACTTGCTTGTTTCCCCGCTGACACTATTGTTAACAACATAGTTGCATACATTACAATAATCATTTACATATTTCATGGTTTTTTAATAGTTTGGTCCTACGTGTATGTCATCAAAACTTGTGTAAATTCTTTAGAAAACAGAGCCAAGTTCATGCAGACATGTGTGCCACATTTAACCTCCTTGCTCATTTTTCTTGTGGCTATACTGTTTGATGTCTTTAATGAGCGATTTGGTCCAAATCTCCCGCCAACCATTCAAAATGTTATTGCAATAGAACTTTTTATCTTACCTCCCATTATGAATCCTCTTATTTATGGTTTTAAATTGACCAAAATTAGGAACAGAATTCTAGGTATTACTTGTAAAATTCAAAGATAAGGAAACTCAAAGGCATGTAATAATGCACTCATATTATTATTGTATATGATTTTTTGTACTTTGAAATATGAACTTTGCATATGGCGTACTTCTTTTTCCAGATTTACATAATCTGCCTTTCACTAATGCTTTAGGTTAGTTTACAGATTTGATTATTTGTGTGCACCTCCCAGATGATCCTTGTAAATGAAATTGTTTGCTTCAATATCTTTTGTTTTGCATTGAGAGCTTGTCAGTGGCTTTGTCAGTGGCTTTGCTTTTGAGACTGTTCATACACAAAGGGCAAAAGACAGATATGCCAAAGTACAAAGAATGTGAACTTGGATCATAATATTCAGCCTTTGAAACATGACACAGGTGAACTTGCTATCTGGAACAAAAACAAATGTATATGACACGAAGGCCAAAGGCAGAGGAGTAACCTGTACCTTACATGGGCTGCATAATAACATGCAAAGTACATTATCTGCTTTTACCTAATGGTTCAATGTATATTTTTATATTATTTGTGTGCATATCTTATGATCCTTGTACAGGAGATCAATCTATTTGGCCTTAATATCGTTGCACCTTTTAAGCTTTGTTGACTCACTTAAGGCGGTAATTTTTCCATGTTGAAATTGAGGTTGATATTATAAATTTGCATTACTTATTTTCAGCTAATTAAAAGGAGCAACTAATTTTATTGTCTACTTTACAAAATATATATACAAGCATATAATTACATTATATATTTTATGTAGATTATTTACCATAACTCCCACATGCTTTAAAAATCTTTTCATGTACATTTGACATTTTCAAAAACGGTTCTGTTACACGCCTTGCTTGCGTTAGTGAGACCTTGTTAAATTCAACTTTCATTAATCTCAGAAGGTTTGTGTGACTTAATTGTGCCATGTGTACAACTCGATACAGATATCACAACATTGACAGTGACACCTTTCTCTTCATTTCCTTCACATAAAAATGCAATAATAGAATTTGTTTTCGTCGAAAAATGTTTGCCAAAATTAGGCTTACTGCGATGGCCTAGGAGGCATCAATCATAGGCTTATCGGCAAAATATGTCTTACCTGTTTGAAATACGTTTTTGTTTGTCATATTCACTTGCTGCCATGTTAATTTTGTCTTTGTCAAATATAGATAACAATTAAAGCTTTAAGCAGCATTGATCAGACCCTTGCACCTTTGTTTTGTGCACATCGAGGGTACTGGCTGGACTCTGGTTGATGCGGCCATGCATTTGTGTGACCATCAGACACTGCTTCCACGAGTTAGACGTTATTGCCTGCGTGGACCAGTGATGTAGCCAGGTCTTTTTGCCAGGTCTTAAGCCTTGAATGTTTTGAGTGGAGCTCTGAATACAATCATAAATGTAAGCCTTTAAAGATCAACAAAAAACAGAATGTATGTGAATGTGCTTTAGTGTTTGTCACATAACAGACTGTCATGTAAATGCAGGTCTCAAAACCGACTGTTTATTCTGAAACTGTATTTTGACGTTGCGAACTGTTTCCGCTTCCGGTTGCGCTAATCGTAAGGCAAGGCAAGTTTATTTGTATAGCACATTTCAACAACAATTTAATTCAAAGTGCTTCACATAAAACCATTAAAAGCATCAAAACATAAGGCAAAAGTAAAGGAGATTTAAAAACAATTAAGAACATTCATTGAAACATTAAAAACAGTCATAAAAACAATAGAAAGCAGTGTAAGAAATAAAATACAGTAGTAAAAAGCAGAAATTGATTAATATCCTTGAATCTGGTTCAATTAAAGGCAGCAGCAAACAGAAAAGTCTTCAATCTTGATTTAAAGGAGCTGAGGGTCTCAGCAGACCTGCAGCTTTCTGGGACTTTGTTTCAGATATGTGGAGCAGAAAAACTGAACGCTGTTTCTCCATGTTTAGTTCTGACTCTGGGAACAGAAAGTAGACCAGTCCCAGACGACCTAAGGGGTCGGGATGGTTCATAAGGTAGCAGCAGATCAGAAATGTATTTTGGCTCTAAACCATTTAGTGCTTTATAAACCAACAGCAGGATTTTAAAGTCAATTCTTTGTTGGACAGGAGGCCAGTGCAAAGACCTCAGAACTGGAGTGATGTGATCCACTTTCTTGGTCTTAGTGAGGACTCGAGCTGCAGCGTTCTGAATCAGCTGCACCTTTCTGATTGACTTTTTACAGAGACCTGTAAACACACCGTTACAGTAGTCGTGTCTACTGAAGATAAATGCATGGACAAGTTTTTCCAAATCCTGTTGAGACATAAGTCCTCTAATCTTTGATATATTCTTCAGGTGATAGTAGGCTGATTTTGTAATTGTCTTGATATGGCTGTTCAGGTTGAGGTCTGAATCCATAACTACACCTAGATTTGCTTAGTTTGTGGTTTTTAACATCAGTGATTGAAGCTGAGCGCTGACTTTCAATCGTTCGTCCTTGGTACCAAAAACAATTACCTCTGTTTTATCTTTGTTTAATTGAAGAACATTCTGGCACATCCAGTTGTTGATTTGTTCAATGCATTTATCCAGCCCTTGTATGGGATTATAGTCCCCTGGTGATATAGTTATGTAGATGTGTGTGTCGTCTGCATAATTATAACACACGTTGTTGTTTTCCATAATCTGAGCTAGTGGAAGCATGTAGATGTTGAACAGAAGAGGCCCCAGTATTGAACCCTGTGGAACACCACATGTCATTTTAGTCAGCTCTGATGTGTAATTAGCTACAGACAAAGTATTCTCTGTCCTTCAAGTAGGATTCAAACCAGTTAAGTGCTGTGCCAGAGAGTCCCACCCAGATTTTTAGTCTTTCTAGTAGTATGTTATCGTCGACTGTGTCAAATGCAGCACTGAGATCCAGTGATACTAAGACTGAACTTCTGCCATTGTCTGTGTTTAAGTGGATGTCATTGAAAACCTTAACAAGAGCAGTTTCAGTACTGTGGTGCTGTCGAAAGCCTGACTGGAAGACATCAAAACTGTTATTTACAGCCAAGAAGTTGTTCAGCTGTTGAAAAAACGCTTTTTCAATTATTTTACTTAAAAATGGGAGGTTTGATATTGGCCTATAATTTTTCATTATTGCGGAGTCTAAATTAGCCTTCTTTAGGAGTGGTTTAATAACTGCAGTTTTTAGGGCTTGTGGGAAGACACCTGAGAGAAGAGATGTGTTTACGATTTGTAAAAGATCAGTGGTCATGCAGTTTGAAATATTTTTGAAAAAGCGTGTTGGTAGAATATCCAAGCAGCAGGAGGATGACTTCAGATAATATATAATGTCTTCTAGGCTTCTACGGTCGATTGAATGAAATTGTGTCATATTTGAATGGATGTTATTCAGAGATGGGGACAACACATATCCTGTGGTTGGTGTGGAGGCACTGACTGCTTGTCTAATTTTCTGAATTTTCTCAGTAAAAAAGGAGGCAAATTGATTGCATGCCCAGGTGGATTGGAGCTCAGCAGCTACTAACACTGGAGGGTTTGTTAGCCTGTCGACGGTAGCAAATAAGGCACGTGTATTGTTATTGTTTTTGGTTATGATGTCACAGAAGAAGGACTGCCTTGCATTTCTAAGTTCCAATTTATAATTGCGAAGTGTCTCTATAAAGAGAGACTTCGACATTTATTTTTCGCCACCTGCGTTCAGCTTTCCGACACTCTCTTTTCTCTATTCTGACCAGCGTAGCATTTCTCCAAGGAGATCTTTGCTTACCCGAGACAACCTTCACTTTAGTGGGTGCAATGGCATCAATAACATTTTTAACTTTAGAATTGAAGCTATCTACAAGCTCATTGACTGAGATGCAAGAGAGGGCTGGTGTGGAGGAGAACTTCTGAATAAATCGTAGATCCTACGTGAATCGTAGATCCTACGTAGGACCAACAGTACAGTCAGATCGAGTCATTGATGATGTAAGTCATAGAACTGTAACTTTGGGCCTATGTGGCGTAACTGTTCCGTTTATAGTTTTACTTATGTTCTTAAGTGCATTTACTGTCAGTAAGTGTTTGTCATGTAATTAGCCGTTCAAATAATAGTCCAAAGTTGAGCTAAGTGGCTAACCTGGCTAGCGAGCCTGTATTCCTGTGAATGTATGTGTATTTGCTTTAGTTAAGGGTTTACTATTGCTAATACTTCGGTTATGTAATTCGTTTTCTGTGTATATTTCAGAAACTCATTCAACATCGTTCAACATCTGTAAAAATCTTTCACCAAACTATAACACTGTATGCCAGACTGAATACAGTAACGTATGGAACAAACAGATGTCTGCGTGTTCTCTGACCGGAACCCTGTAGTGGTCAATAATCATCTTTACCCCAGTCTCTCAGGGGTCGAATCCCCAACAGTACTATTAATGAAAACTCCACGTACAACCGCGATTTGAAAACTATTGTTATTCAGTTTTTGCTCTCCAAACATCTGATTTTGCACATATTTAGATCAAAGAAGTCTTTTGTTCTGGCTTGCCCACAAATCCCTTTAATAAATTAAGTGTTTGGAGCGCTGTATTCATAGAATCCTGCTTACGGCCATGGTTGCCAGTAGGTGGTGCTATGATTATAAGTTAATATTGGCATGCAGAAGCCCTCAAAGCATGACTTTTATCAAGCATGTCCAGTTTGGGACAGTTTTGACAAAGTACAGTTAAATTACTACAGCTTGATGGCGAACCATGTGAAACGCCATTCCATGAAACCTCAAGCTTTTGATAACTTTTAATCACCAAGGTCTTTGGATTGTACTGGCCAAATTTGAAGTTGATCAGATAAATTCCCCAGGAGGAGTTTGTTAAAGTACAGCGCCTGGAAATGACAAAAGAAACATGAGAAATTCACACAAAATTAAAAATGGCCGACTTCAGGTTGGTCTTGGAGCATGGACCCATGTGACTTTCTTTTAAGTACATGTGATACATGTACTTACCAAATTTGGTATGACCAGGTGAAACGTACAGCGAGGGCTGCATCGATGAAATTGGTAGTGGGCACTATCGAGCCGACTTGCCACTTGATAACAAAATTTAAGACTTTAAATGTGTGTTTTCTTTTTTGAGGATTTTTTGCCCCACAAAAACACCTTCGTTTTTCATGGTGAAGAATGAGTCGCCACAGCAACACCGTTCCATGAAACAACAATCCGTTGATAAGTTTTCATCACAAAGGTCTTTACATTGTAGGCTACTAACACAATTTGAAGTTCACCCGATTATTTCCCTAGGAGGAGTTTGTTAAAGTACAGCACCTGGAAATGGCAAAAAAAACACAAGAAATGTATACAAAATGAAAAATGGCACACTTTCGGTTGGGTTTAAAGCATGGCCCCAATAGATTATTTTTATGACCATGTGATATTTCAGTTTTTCTTTTTTAATAAATTTCCAAAAATTTCTACATTTGTTTTTTTCTGTCAAGATGGGTGCTGAGTGTACATTAATGAGAAATAAAATGAACTTTTTTGATTTTAGCAAATGGCTGCAATGAAACAAAGAGTGAAAAATTTAAAGGGGTCTGAATACTTTCCGTACCCACTGTATGTGTGCGTAGTGGGAGGAGCGAGGGAACAGCTCAGCGACGTATGACGTAGTTGGGACGTGGTGACGTCTCTCATGCGCGAGACTCAAAATGGCGGATAGCCAACAGGAGACCCGGCGTCTATACGTGCCGGTAGTCGTTTAGCACGTAGCTACATTAGCTCAAAGCTATATATGTGTGGGGATTAGTAAAAGAGAAGGGAAAGGAACAAAACAAAATGAAATAAAACAAGGGATTAAGATCCTTCGCGCTGCGCGGGAGTACGGAGATTGCTCTCTCAGTCAGGAGAGCAAGAACCGCGACTCTTTGTCTCAGCCGGTGGTTTTGACCTCCTGAACTGATGAGGAGCAACTTCAACCTCACTAGGCGGCTATCTCAACACAAATCACGGTAGCATGAAATACACTAACTTCTCCACAACCCCAACGATCTCAGCGACCGTTAGTGTCGACGATTACAGTACTTTAAGCACACAAACAAGATAATATAAAACACAAATGAAACTCTCTCTAACTCTGCCCAGAATCTATTTCGCCTTATGGTACGATGCAATCGTGGTGATTGAGGGGGGGTCCTTCTGAGCTTCGGTGGGCTCAGGCAGCGCGGCTGCGTGCCGCGGGAGGTATTCTCTCGGTGGGAGAGAATCGCTTCGTCTGGATAAGGGAATTTCGCGTCCTTATGACCGGAGCAAACGAGGCGCTTGGTGGAGAGTGGAAATTCTCGCTCTCTCTCTGAAGAAGTCTTGCTTCTTCACTTCTGCAGGAATAAAAGGGCTCGCTTCGTGGATACGAACAAAGATAAAATAGACAGTTTGGTGAATTCGGCCAGCGAATATAAACTGTTAAATCTAGGTTTTGGTTAAAAAGGGGAACAATGTCACTGCCAAGAACATCCAGAAGCTGCAATACATCCAAAACAGCGCTGCCAGGATCCTGATGAGAGTCCGGAAGTATGAGCACATAACACCCATTCTGCACTCACTACACTGGCTCCCTGTCTCATTCCGGATTGACTACAAAGTCCTACTACTCACACATAAATGCATAAATGGACACGCAGCTCCCTACCTACAAGAAATCATCACTCCCCAAATCTCCACCCGCACCCTCAGATCATCAAACAGCTCACTCCTCCGGGTCCCCAACACCAAGCTCCGCACCATGGGTGACCGGGCCTTTGGCTCGGCAGCTCCACGCCTATGGAACAGTCTCCCTGACCACCTAAGGGCAACACAGACACTGGTCTCTTTTAAAACTGGCCTAAAAACCTTTTTATTCAGGAAGGCGTTTCTGACCTAAATCACTGTCAGTTATTTATTTTGTGTTTCTGTTCACTCACTTGTGCTCCTCTGTTTTTCCCCCTGTCTGTTTTGTTATTGTGGGCCATGTGCTTATGTTTTGTTTTTGTGTCAGCCTATAGTTTCCACCCCCGTGTTCCGCCCACTTCACGCCTCTCTCCTTAGGCTCAGCTGTGGCTCATTCCAGTGATCGCAGCTGGCTGACTTAAATACCTCGGCGTTTCACCGGCGCGTCGTCCGTCCGTCCGGTTACCAGTCTGGTCACGTAAGTCTGAACACCGATTCAGTGAAGATCGTAATCCGTTTGTTTTTCTGTTCCTTCAGTTTTGAGTGCGGTCGAGTTTCCCTCCCGACTCGGGAGGCTATTCTGTCCTGGCCTCGGTTGAGCTTCCCTCCCGACTCCGGTGGAGAAAGAGGAGTGACTTTAATTTGCTGGACAGTTAGTCTTTGTTTTTTGTTTGTTCATTCTTTGACTCCTGCACATTTAAATAAAGTCTTGGCTGGAGTAAAACTGCTGTGTGTGCGTGCGTTTGGGTCCACCAACACACTACCCCATAACAGTACTGGCTCTATGGCACTCTGAGTTTTTTTTTAATGAAAAGTGCGTTATAAATAAAATGCTTTATTATTATTATTATTATTATTATTATTATTATTATTAACAACGCTGTGTGTGTGCCTCCTGCTACCCCGGAGGGATCGATGAAAAAAGCATTGAGGTGGGGGTTGCTGGTGGTTTTGTAGAAAGGTGGCTGAACCACAGGGGTCCTGGGGTGTCTTGGCCCTCAGCCAATTAGATTGCAGTGGTGCTTTCAGGTAACTTCAGGAACGCATAGTTTTTGGGGGAGCAGGGTCGTCTTACCGGAGGTCCCGCCTCGGCATCCCTGCTCTCGTCCAATGAGAGCAGTGTTGCATTTGGGGGGAGGAAACTCGCACCCTAATGTGAATTTCTTCAGAGTTGGGGGTTTGGTGCTCATCAAACTACAATCAGGATGAAACCTTTGCTTGCAAAAGGAAAGGCCTGACTCTCTCTTTGTTCCACAGCACATGTAGAAGCCATATAGTCAGATTCCAACAGTGGCACGGGGGATGGTCAGGCGGATGCTGGTGGGCGTGCTGGAGGTAGTGCTGTAGCTGGTGGGTGGGGGGAGATGAGTCGGAAGGAAGCTGGGGTTGGTTGCTGGTGGACCTGTGAAAAAAAGGGGTGCATTTAAAATGGGATGGTTAGTTACATATGGGTTATGGGGAGGGTAGGGGAAAAGAGGAGTAAAAGCAGAGACGAGAGGGAACGAGGGGTTTTGGCTGTTGGCTCCGCCGTAGAATCCTGCTGTTGGACCTGTCTGTGTGGCTAAGGTGGCCTGTGTTGAAAAGAGACTGCAGGGTGAGATATCCCTAATGCAGAGAGAGTATGGAGGGGGTGCGATACAAACTGGCCATCTGGAGGGGCTGGTGTGAGTGACTGGGCTTGTCTGGTCATGTTGTGCGTCATGACATCATCGACGTAGCGCCTGACGCTGCACCGGGAACCTGAAAGTGCTCTGGTGGCTCGGCGATCGAGGGAGGTGTGGTGCTGAGCATCCGTGAGTAGTTTGAAGAGTTTTCCTTTTCTGTCGGACTGATGGAAATGGATATTGAGCTGGGTGAGTGCGTGCTTCAGTCGAGAGACTGTCCACTCGGAAATGCGGGATGTATGGGGTGCTATCGGAGCGTTGGCGTGGAGGAGAAGGGTCGCTGTGGTTTTGGCCGTTGTTCGGGCGGCTGGATCTCGAGCGGGTGGAAGAGCGGCGTTGGAGAGGGGCGATGTCCCTCGGACGCTGGAGTCGGGATCTCCCCTTTGGGCTGTTGGAAGGCGAAGGACAGACGGCTTCGGAATTGTCCGAGGATGTCGGAAGCCGCGAGGGTCGTGGATGGTTGATCTCAGCCGAGTTTGCTGGCGGCGAGAGATAATGGGAGAACGTGCCATCGCCGGGACTTCTGGAGTATCTTCTTTGAATAGGTCGTTGTCGGAAGGAGTGAGGGTGATTTCCGGGTCCATGTTGTGAAGTACGTGGTTGAGGGCTCGGGAATCGCATGTCATGTGGAAACTGAGTCGAAAGAGGAAGTGAACAGGTTTGTTGTGCTTAAATACTTGTGCAGAGGAAATTAGCTGTGTCCAGGGCGTGGTCCCCGTTCCTGAACTAAGTTTATAAAACTCAATATGTCCCATTATCCACGGCTGCCCTCTGCTGGTTTATGGTGGACATTTTGGTGTGCAGGTTAGTTATGCAATATGGGAATATGTATGCAATGTAGGGTTGAGGGTGTATGTTGTGTGTTGGCTGTGACAACTGTACCACCTAGCTACCGTCACCTACACAATAAACACCAAACTACATTCATCCAAAAAAAAACTTGGTGTAAACAATGCAATTTTGCTAGAGTGTACCTCTCACTAAGGTCGAATTTTAATTACCGTAAGGCCACAACACAGCTAACTATAACTGGGATAAGTTTCCAACTCATATTGCCTGGGCTGTTTCAGTGTGAAATAAAAAACTCAAAAGAAATCTTGCCCTCCAGGTTAAACAGCAAACACTTACCACCAATATCAAAAATATTATTTAATCCTTCACGTCCCCATACTGGCCACCACTCTAACAATTCACCTTATTATATAAACCTAAAAAGGGAAAAGTACATAAGCTAAAATGTAAGGGCACGGTCGGATCTGAATTGGTGGTATACAGACATCAATCTGATTGCATAATATGGATGAAAATACAAAACATGCTGAAAGGCTCTCTCTAATACTCATTCAAATGACAGACCAAATCAGACCCAAGTGAAACCACACCGCCAGTTAAATATAACACCATCTATTAATATAAATCAAATTCATTCGGAATACAGGTTGCATCAAGCAAACAATAACCATGAGGCTCCCGCTGTACTCCGGCACAATAAACTAAACATTTACAAATTATCGCTTAAACCCCGTGTCCCAACAGTTCCAAAGTTCCTTAATGTAACACAAAACAGTCCGATGACAAATAAATCCCCAAAACAAAGTCAACAACAGGTCGAAGCGTGGCGAGATGCCGCGATTCCTTAGCCCATAGAAACTCCCACTCCCTTACCACAGCCTGTTTAGCTGGTGGTCCTCTGTGCCATTTTCCATTGAAGTCTCTCGCTTGTAATCCATTAAAAGTTTCCTTCGGATCCTTTTGCTGAGCAGTCGGCGGAAAAACCTCAAAGAAGAAGAAGAAAGTTTCGCGTGCCTGTGGATGTTTATGCCTGCTTATGAGCGCCAGCTCCAGCACAGACCTCGTGTTTTTATAAATCATGGCCGAAGCTTCGCCAGAATGATGGAGGGGTTTGTTTCTAAGCGCGCACGGCTCGTCCGGTTGTAATAATACTATGAGTGAGGAGCGGAGGACCGAGGCTGCCAGGACGGAGTCATCAGAGTAGTGTAAAAAAAGTATTTCAATCGGCTCAGGCACCGAAAGGAAGCACCGAAATATGCGTTGCGTTTCGGTCCAGTAGATACCGGTCGTATAGGAACCGGTGCCATATCGGCACCGATTTTCGGTACCCAACCCTAGCCACACATCACCTACAACTCTACCAAGAAGGACCCCCACCCCGTCAGTGAGCCTCACTTGTAACATCCACCTTTGCAGCTACGACGAACTCCAGCTTCTGCATGGCGGTCAACGCCATCATAGTTTTACCCTGTGGCAGTTGCAGACTGTCTGCAGGAGGGCCGTCTGTCTGTGGTCTGACAGAGTGACGTCCCCATGTATTCGGGCGGGCAAGTACTGATTAGCCGCAATGCTAATGCAAATTCTCATTGGCCGAACTCATGCTCCTGATTGGAGTGGAGGATAAGCCATAGAGTCCAGTAGAGGGCGGAGCCTGTGTGAGTTGGAATATTCAGGTCATGGCAGTGATTAAATCTTTTGTAGCATTCGTTACAGTTAGTATGGGAATGTCTGAGCCCTTAAGTTTACTAATATTATTGTTAAAATCATTATTATTAAAATGTTAATTTATTTAAAAAATATATAGATGTTTAATTAATTATGGAGAGCAATGAAATTAATTTATACGTCGGTCTCAACACATCTGAGAGTGCATTCTAAGTTTTATCCACTGCTATTTTTATGTTTATACAACTTTTTTGTTATTTGGAAAAGTATACCTGAGATGAAATGATGCCCTTGCTGATAGTGAAACTGACCATATCAGTCGTCATATTTAGAAAGTAATTGCAGATAGTGTTTGTTTTGTTTGACATGTGGGCGACTGTGGCTTAGTGAGAGAGCAGGGTCGTCCTTCAATTAAAGGATCGGCAGTTCGATCCCCGGCTCCGCTGGTCACATGTCGATGTGTCCTTGGGCAAGACACTGAACCCCAAAATTGCACTCCAAAATTACTCCCTATGGTGTGCGTGTGTGAATGTTAGTTGGTGGTGGGCACGGTAGCCACTGCCATCAGTGTATGAATGGGTGTGAATGGGTGAATGATGACAAGTAGTTTGAAAGCGCTTTGAGTGGTCGGAGAGACTAGAAAAAGCGCTATACAAGTAGTCCATTTACCGTTTATTGGATAGTATAAACCTGACATAATACATACATACACATTACATAATATGTAATTGTGACAGTACAAAGCTCATGCACGTTACAGTAAAGTTTGCAATATTTTTCAGTAAGTGACAATTTATAATAATTTGACACCTACATTTTTAATATTTTTCTGAATATCAGATCTGTTGGGATTCTTGAAAAAAAGGGGATACATGCACAATCCCGCCAGATGCAGAATTATTCACAACTTGATCATTATTTGCTCTGTTAGTTCAACAGATAATTAGACTGCTCAAGGCTGATATACGTAGTTACCTGTTATTTACTGAAAAAAAAGTTTATTCATCAATATTCCCTGTTAATCTGTGTCTTAGTTAGACCAGTTCAGTGGTCATTTGCTGTTTGTTCTGACAAGCTTTTTGAAATATTTGCCTCATTTTGTCTTTTATTTCTTTGTGTTTCAGTTGTGAATGTTAAATCACAAGCAGGTCAATGACATTTATGTAAAAAAATCATATATATTTCAGATTTTATTCTATTTATTTTATTCTTAAATACAAATAAGACAAACAGTGTAGTCGCCACTGGACCTTGTGAGTAAAGCATTTTCTTTATCTGTGCACACACATGTTTAACAATATGAAGCACTGAACAAATGACTAGACTCGGCTGAATAAGATTAATGTAGATAAACAAAAGATAATACATTTGGAAAGTACATATTTTACTGTATCATCATGTCATCCTCATTTTAAAAATACTACCCGATTAAAAGAGGCATAAGATTCAGCACCCTAAATCATGAGAAATTAGAACATTCTATACAAGTAAATGTAATCCGAGGTAATAAAAAGCAAATATTCATTAAAAAGGACATCTTTCAAGAAATACTGAGCTAATATTTGCTAAAGGTGCCAAACCTGCAGCCTAATAATATTTATTTAACTCCAGCAAAACATGCAGACAACAGCCTGTTAAGCAGTGCATGTTTAATTCATGTTTAATTTAGATAAAACCTAGTATTGTTTTTCAAAAGTAAAAACAGCGATTTCTGTTTCACATTTCGGCATATTAAAACCATACATGAGAGGATTTGTAAGAGGAGGAATGACAAGAAGTTCTATTGCGACAACATTTTGAAAGGTTTGAGGAAAGTATTTTGAGCCAAAAAGAGCATATAAATGACATCAAAAACTATTGTGACATGAAAGATAAGCAAGGAGGTTAAATGTGGCAAACATTATTTGCATGAATGTTGCCCTGTTTTCTATAGAATTTGCACAAGTCATGACAAATAATTAAAAAAACTGTACATTAACCTAGAGCATTAGCTAAAAACAGATAATGTGAAAAAGTACAATAATTTATATATGAATAATGCATTATTGTAGGCCTTATCAGTTTCCTTATCTAAGTACTTTCATTTTAAAAGTAATACCACACAAAATTCTGTTCCGAATTTTAGTCAATTTAAAACCATAAATGAGAGGATTCATAATTGGAGGTATAACAAGATATTCTATTGCAATAAAGTTGTCAAGTGCTTGAGGTAATTCTGATGACCCGAATCTTATATGCATGATATCAAACAGTATAGTCACGAGAAAAATGAGCAAGGAGGTTAAATGTGGCACACATGTCTGCATGAACTTGGCTCTGTTTTCTAAAGAATTCACACAAGTTTTGATGACATACACGTAGGACCAAACTATGAAAAAACCATGACATACGAAAATGATTATTGTAATGTATGCAACTATGTTGTTAACAATAGTGTCAGCTGGGAAACAAGCAAGTTTCACAATAACCCAATTCACACAAAAAAGTCTGGCAATATATGGGCTGCATAGCTTTAATCTAGATGTGAGGATAATATTTGTGCCTACAATGCAAAAAGGTGTTAACAAGGAGAAACACACTAATAATAAAAGTCTTTGCTTTGACATGATAGAGTGGTACTCCAGGGGTCGACATATAGCCACATATCTGTCATAAGCCATAACTGCAAGAATAGACAGATCACTGCAGGCAAATAAGTACATCGCTAAAGCCTGAACAAGGCATCCAGTATAAGAGATCACATGAACGGGAGACAACAGATCCCACAGAATCTTGGGGTAGAAACCTGTTGTTCCATAAAGTCCATTCATGCAGAAAGTGCACAATAGAATATACATTGGTTCATGCATGGTCTTATCCAAGATGATGGTCACAATAAGAGCAACATTTACCAGCACAATGAAACAGTAACACAGTAAAGTGAGAGAGAAGAGAGCAACTCTGTAGTTCATTGTTTCACTTAAACCTGAAAGAAAAAACAACTTTACATGAGAAACATTATGCATCATGGTTAGAAAATTGCATTTTGACCTGTGTTATGTACATCCATCCTTAACAGAGTGTTTGCTCCCTCATCTTACTGTTAGTAATATCTTGTCTTACTGCAGTCACACATGAGCTGGGAATTCAAACCAGCCAATCAATGTTTAGAAAAAGGTTTCCTCCTTGTTTCAGCGTGCTGCAATCTACTGTATGAGCAATGCATAAAATACATAAAACCTAAAGGAACATTGGAAATGGAATTCATTTTTGTCGTGAAAATATTTATAATTAATGAAGTTCATATGAAGTTCAGATGGCAGGTTCCGAAGGTTTTAACATTCATTTGAAAACAGCTATTGCGATTGGGAGTCAAGAGATAGAACATACGCATATTCGCAATAGCTTTGACCATGTATGCATATGTATCTCGTATGCAATCTATTGCAAGAGCGAGGCACTTGGACAGCTAAATTGTCCACCTTATGTTGTAGCTTGCAGTTATATGCCATAACTGCAAGAATAGACCTATCACTGCAAACAAATGAGTGTATCACTAAAGCCTGAACAAGGCATCCAGAATAAGAGATATTATGAACGGGAGACAACAGATCCCACAGAATCTTGGGGTAGAAACCTGTGGTCCCATAAAGTCCATTCATGCAGAAAGTGCACAATAGAATATACGTACACACACACACACTACATGTACACACACACACTTCCCCCCCCCCCCTCTTTTCCATAGTCTGTTGATTTTAGATAGTGTGCTCATGAATATATAGTTGTTAGTTTAGATATGAGTTCACTAGATCATTAGTATTAGAACGTAATGAACTCTGTTATATTTTAAAGAGCAGCTGTCTGACTATTTTGTGCATGTATTGTGATAATAGCTATATATGTGGTCTGTGCTCGAACTTAAACCGTCACTTTCACTCTGAATGTGTAATAGTACTCAGACTATTGACATTGTGAGTGAACACTAATTATGAGACTTAGTTTATTGTTTGGTTATTGGTCCCTGTTCGCAGGGTGGTGCCCCGTTATTATTAATAATCGTTAATAATTGTTACTGACATTAATAATTCTATTGATGTCAATACTTTAGTTTCTTAGATGCTGATAACCCAAACACGCTCCTTTACGTTCCCAACACCACACACGCTTAGGCAACAGATTCTTGCAGGTAACTACATCAACCTTGCTCAACTAATCCATCCAGTCACATGCAATCCCCATATCCTGAGGGAATTAATCACCGCTTTTGGACCCATCGAACTCAAACAGCCACTCCCCACCCGATCCAAGGAACTCACCTCGGCCGAATTTGCCTACTCTTTCTCCCTGTACTGTGATATCATCTGCTCCATTTTCCCCGACCGCAGGGCCGAGTTGGACGACTACTTGGCACATATACTCGACCTAGCCTTGCAGTTCGGCGGTAATGGGTTCTACACCTACCACTTCCTGTTCGCATCCGAAGCCGTCGGTCATGTGCAGCAGTTCAACCAGGGAATGTACTGGGGAACACTTGACCCAAAACTATACTGCAGAGTTTTTGCAGCTCGTGCCTCTCTTAATTGCAAGCTCTGCGGCGCACCCTCTCATACGGCCACCACATGCACCCTCACAGCACCCCTGCCCTCCACCTCAGCTTCCCGTAAACGAAGCCCCCCCATTTACCGCAGCCTGCCCCCATTAATCCCCCCACCATCCATCACCCCTAAACCAGAAATTAACCAGCCAACCACCTCCGGCCATCCCCCCAGAGTTATGGACAAAAGAGGTAGACCAATCCTCTACCAGGGCGGGAGGATGGTCTGCAATAACTTCAACGACTTAGGATGCCAATCCTCCAGCTACCTATTCCTCCACACCTGCTCCTTCTGCGAGGGGGCCCACGCAAGACCAACCTGTCCCCATAAACCAACAAAGCACAGCAAGTGTAAGTACCTCAATACACCAATTAACATCCACGCCCTAGCTTCCGCCCTTAAAACTCACCCAGACCGCTAGTTCACAAGCTTCCTCATCCAGGGTCTCACACATGGCTTCCACCCAGGCATGCAGGTGAAGCCAGAATCTTCCTTCACATGTAAAAACTTGCAATCAGCCATCTCCGAGCCCGTCACAGTCAACAAGCTCCTGGCTCAGGAAGTCAAAGACTCATACATGATAGGCCCACTCATTAGCCCACCTTTCCCTATATTCAGAATCAGTCCAATCGGCATTGCTATTAGGAAATATTCAGAAAAAAAGAGACTCATTATAGACCTCTCTTCCCCCCACGGCTCCACCGTTGCAAGCATCAACAGCAGAAGGTAGAGGAGTTAAAAAAGACACTGGTGTCACAGCAGACTATGTTCACCAAGGTAAAATCACAAAGTGAGGCTGCCGTGAAAGCTGGTTTTGTTGTGGTTGAAGAAATGGTAAAAGACCGGGCTGATTTAGCTGAGGGGGAGTTTGTAAAGCGGTGCATGGTTACAGTGTGCGACATCATGTGTCCAGACAAAAAGCAAGCATTTTTAAATGTGAGCTTGAGCAGAAATACTGGTACGTGTATGTGAGCTTGCCACCGATTTACAAGCACAGTTGATGGAAAAGGGAAAAGACTTCATTGCATATACCCTTGCTGTGGATGAGAGCGCTGACGTGACTGATACTACACAGCTGTCAATCTTTATCTGTGGAGTGGACTCCAGTTTATGCGTTACAGGGGAACTTTTTGGAATTAAATCAATGCATGGCACAACCATGGGAAAAGACATATTTGAGGAAGTATGTAAAGGTGTGTATGAAATGAAACTGGAACAAACTGACGGGACTGACGACAGAAGGAACACCTGCAATGTGCGGTAAAAAGAACGGATTAGTGGGGAGGATGCGGGAGAAGATGCAGCGGGAGAAATGTGCAGGTGAGCTGACAGCGTATCACTGCATCATACACCAGGAAACGCTGTGTGGTGAAGCTCTCAAAATGGAACATGTAATAAGCACCGTAACACAGACGTTAACTTTATTAGAGTAAACAATTAAATCAGCGCCAATTTCACTCTTTTCTTGAGGAGAGAGATTCTGAACATGGTGATGTGCTCTATCACACAGAGGTGTGAAGGCTAAGTCGAGGGAAAGTGCTGAATAGATTTTTTGAGTTGCATGAGGAAATCTGCCAGTTTTTGGAAAACAAATGGAAAAACACCACAGAGCTCTGGGATGAAAAGTGGCGATGTGAGCTGGCCTTTTTGTGCGACACAACGAAGCATGTCACTGCGCTAAACCTCCAGCTTCAGGGACGTTTGATCACAGACATGTATGATGCAGTAAGAGCTTTCCAAGCCAAGCTGGGAGACTCAGATGCTGTCACAGCTCTGCCACTACTATCCTGTTTTTTCCACCTCTCACTCACCTATTCAGGTTATTCAGTGCACCTGCCAGTCACACTCACCTCATCAGCTCATTACTCTCACCTGCTCACTCTGCTGCATCCACTATTTAAACCCCAGTCTCACACACACTCATTGCCAAAACCTTCCAGTGTATACCCTTGGACTGATTCCCCGTTACCGACCCTGCCTGTCTTGGACTACCCCGCCTTGCCTCTGCCCCGGTAGCAGCCTTCTGTTCCCAACCACGAGATCCTGCCGTTTTTTCCCTATGATTCTTCTACCTGTTGTGTGTCCAGAGGAAAATAAAGCTCTGATTCAAACTATCCATTGTGTCTGTCGTACTGCTCCTGGGTCCTTAACAAACCTGTTACAGATGCAGCAAGGAAACTTGGGTCACTTTCCATGTTGCCAAACACTGACAAACCCTGTCTCCACCGCTGTCTTCCCGACATTTTGCCGATACACTGGGTGCACTTGGCACAGAGTTCACTCAGCGATTTGCCAACTTTGCAGCTCATAAATTTAAAGTTGAACTCCTCAGCAATCCGTTTGCGGTTGACGTCGACACAGCACTTGTGCACTTCCAAATGGGGCCGATAGACCTCCAGTGTGATGACACACTGAAGGCAAAGTATGACTCCGTGGGCGCTGCACAGTTTACAAGCTTTTACGTTCCCCTTTTAGCGTCTAAGGGATGCGGGGAGTAACGATGTTAAATTCCCAGGGAAAAGAGAGAATGAGTAACGGATCAGGTTTAACGAAGGAGTATTTATTAACAAAACGGTTAACTGCTCACACGGCAGCAAATGAAAACTTCTTTCTTATGACCAGAAAGCGACACTACTTGACAAGCACAACAACAGCCCACACGGCTGTAACTGGGGTGATCCACTGATCCACAGCAACACGCGCCCACACAGCTTCACTACTGAGGTTTTGGCCCAAGGGGTTGTTCATGAGGCGCTCCTGTCCTTTTAACAACCGCTAATCGTGATTGAACGCAGCCGTGTTAGTTTATTCTGACTACAACTACAAATATGATGTTTTCATAGTGAATAGTAAAAGCGTTAGGAACTTACGTCCTATTAACAAAAATATTGTTTTAGTTTTTATTTATTTATTTACCTCATACAGTAGATTGCACCATGCTAAAAATGAGTTTGCTCTTTCTAAAAGTTGATTGGTTGGTTTGAATTCCCAGCTCATGCATTGCTATAGTCAGAAGATATTAACAACTGTGAGATGAGGAAACAGGCACAGTGTTAAGGACGTTTTCTAACCACGATGGATAATGTATCTCGAGTAACATCATTTGTTCTTTCAGGTTTAAATGTAACAGTGAACTACAGAGTTGCTCTCTTCTCTCTCACCTTATTATCTTACTGTTTTGTTGTACTGGTAAATGTTGCTCTTATTGTGACCATAATCTTGGATAAGAACATGCATGAACCAATGTATATTCTATTGTGCACTTTCTGCATGAATGGACTTTATGGAACAACAGGTTTCTACCCCAAGATTCTGTGGGATCTGTCGTCTTCCGTTCATGTTATCTCTTATTCTGGATGCCTTGTTCAGGCTTTAGTGATGTCCTCATTTGTCAACAGTGATATGTCTATTCTTGCAGCTATGGCTTATGACAGATATGTGGCTATATGTCGACCCCTGGTGTACCACTCTATCATGTCAAATCAAAGACTCTTAATGTTAGTATGTTTCTCCTTGTTAACATCTTTTTGCATTTCTGCGATGAATATTATCCTCACATCTAGATTAAAGCTATGCAGCCCATATATTGATAGACTTTATTGTATGAATTGGATTATCGTTAAACTTGCTTGTTTCCCCGCTGACACTATTGTTAACAACATAGTTGCTTACATTACAATAATCATTTACGCATTTCATGCTTTTTTCATAGTTTGGTCCTATGTGTATGTCATCAAAACTTGTGTAAATTCTTTAGAGAACAGAGCCAAGTTCATGCAGACATGTGTGCCACATTTAACCTCCTTGCTCATTTTTATTGTAACTATACTGTTTGATGTCTTTAATCTGCGATTTGGTTCAAATCTCCCTCCAACCATTCAAAATGTTATTGCAATAGAACTTCTCATCATACCTCCCATTATGAATCCTATCGTTTATGGTTTTAAACTGACCATAATTCGGAACAGAATTCTCGGTATTACTTGTAAAATTAAGAGATAAGGAAATTCAAATACATGTAATAATGCATTCATATTATTTTTGTATATGAATTATTGTACTTTGAAATATGAACTTTGCATATGGCATATTTCTTTTTGCATATTTACATGATCTGCCTTTCACTAATGTTTTAGGTTAGTTTACAGATTTGATTATTTGTGTGCACATTCCAGATGATCCTTGTAAATGAAATTGTTTGCTTAAATACCTTCTGTTTTGCATTGAAACACACTAGTGGCTTTGCTTTTGAGACTGTAGAAGCACAAAGGTCAGAAGACCTTTGTGCTTCTACAGTCAAAGTAGAAATGATGTAAAAAATAGATCATAATATTCATCCTTTTCAGCATGACACAACTGAACTTGCTATCTGCAACAAAAAAAAGATGTATATGACATGAAGGCCAAAGGCAGAGGAGTAACCTGTACCTTACTTGGGCTGCATGATAACATGCACAGTAAATTATCTGCTTTTAGCTAATGGTTGAATGTATATTTCTATATTATTTGTGTGCATATCTTATGATCCTTGTACAGGAGATCAATCTGTTTGCCCTTAATATCTTTGCACTTTTCATTGAATGCATGTTGGATGGTTACTTCCCTGTTTGAAAGTTCTTCAGTGTATCATTTCATCAGTGAAACTCATGTCCTAATGAGCAGGAAAATAGAGGAATAAAGGAAAGAGCATTTCTACCTTTCAAATCTAAGCTGCCTTTTCTTTGTGAAATTTTAAGTTGTGTTGACTCACTTAAGACGGGAATTTTCAATGTTGAAATTGATGTTCATATTTTAAATTTGCTTTACTAAATTTCAGCAAATAGAAAACAGAGCCACGTTCATGCAGACATGTGTGCCACATTTAGCCTCCTTGCTCATTTTTCTTGTGACTATACTGTTGGATGTAATGAATATGAGATTTGGTTCAACCATTTGCCTCAAACACTTGAAACTTTTGTGGCAATAGAATTTCTCATCATACTTCCCGTTGTGAATCCTCTCATTTATGGTTTTAAATTGACCAAAATTCGGATCCAAATTCTGGGTGGGATTTCTTTTAAATGACTTCTGTCTGACACAACAAGGCAACTCAAAGGGCGATAATAATGCCATCATATTATTCTAAAATATGCACTTTGCATATGGCATTCTTTGGCATATTTACATGATCTGCTTTTCGCTAATGGTTCTAGGTAAATGAAGGGTTTTATATTATTTGTGTGTTCATCTCAGATGCTCTTTGTAAATGTAATTGTTTGCACTAAATATCCCTCCACTTTTATTTAAATGCATTTTAGTTTTTGTTATTCTGCCTCATTTCAGTTATGAATAAATATGAAATATGGAACCTGAAACTTGTCATTACATTTTTTGCACACTTCTCAGTGGCTTTGCTTTCACGACTGTACATGCACAAAGGGCAAAAGACAGATAGGCCAAAGTAGAAAGAATGAGAAAAAGATTATAATATTCATCCTTTCAAACACGATACAGCTGAACTTGCTTCACGGACCAAAGAAAAAATGATTATGGCAAGAAGGCCATAGGCAGAGAAGTAACATTTTTTGGGCTGCATCATAAAATGAGGTATACAATGTACATTTGTTGTCTCAATTTTGAAAGTTAACTTGTGTGCCACATTTACCTTCCATGCTCATTTCCTTGTGAGTATACTTTTGGATGTCTGTAATATAGGATTTGGTTAAAATCTTCCTCCAAACACTCAAATTAGTTTTGCAATAGAACTTCTCATCATACCTCCCATCATGAATCCTCTCGTTTTTAAATTGACCAAAATTAGGAACAGAATTCTGGGTTGTATTACTTTTAAAATTGAATGCATTTGTCTTCTGTGATAAGGAAACTCAAAGGCATGTAATAATGCACGCATACGTTTTTTGTATATGAATTCTTGAACTTTAAAATATGAACTTTGTATGTGACATATTTCTTTTTCCATATTTACATTATCTGCCTTTCGCTAATGGTCTAGGTAAATTTACTGATTTGATTATTTGTGTGCACATCCCAGATGATCCTTGTAAATGAAATTGTTTGCCTTAAATATCTTTTGTTTTGCATTGAAAGCTTTTCGGATGTTCACTTACTTGTCTGCCTCATTGCAGTTAGAAGTTAAATGAATGTAAATATAAAACCTGAAACTTGTCATTATATTTTTAGCACACTTGTCAGTGGCTTTGCTTTTGAGACTGTAGATGCACAAAGGTCAGAAGACAGATATGCCAAAGTAGAAAGGATATAAAAAATAGATCATAATTTTCATCCTTTCAAATATGACACAGGTGAACTTGCTATCTGCAACAAAAAAAAAAAAAGGCCCAAAGCATGACATGAAGGCCCAAAGCAAAGGAGTAACCTGTACCTTACTTGGGCTGCATGATAACATGCACAGTACATTATCTGCTTTTAGCTAATGGTTGAATGTATATTTTTAAATTAAATGTGTGCATTTCTTATGATCCTTGTACAGGAGATCAATCTGTTTGCCCTTAATATCTTTGCACTTTTCATTAAATGCATTTTGGATGTTTACTTGCCTCTTTAAAAGTTCTTCAGTGTATCATTTCATCAGTGAAACTCAGGGGCGTCATTTTAGGGGGGCTGAAGCCCCCCTAAAATGTTCTTCAGCCCCCCAAAATAATTTGGCATTATTGGCTTTAAAAAAAAAAAGATCTTTTTTGTTTTTTGTATGTTTTGTGTGCGGTACCTTTAAGAGTTAGGATTTGGGAGTGACGCGGATATGAAAGCTAGTTTATCCGTCTTTCCTTTACAAGCAGGAAAATTATTTCTCTCTCTTTATTTGAGAAAAGTTCATATTTGTGTTGTCAAATTTCACAATGACCCTGAAATTCTGTCTCTTGTGTTATCATATAATGAATGCAAGCAAAACTACAGAGCAAAATCACACTCTTTCTGATTGAACCAATCTATGAACTCTCTGAAACAATGGATATCCGTGGCCCCAAATGGGCCCCAAAAAAAATTGCTGCGCGCAAACATGCCTCTCCCCTTGGGGCTAAGCCCCCCCCCCTTTCTTTGAATCCTAGAAACGCCCCTGGCAAAACTCATGTCCTAATGAGCAGGAAAATATAGGAATAGATGAAAGAGCATTTCTACCTTTCAAATCGAAGCTGCCTTTTCTTTGTAAAACTTTGTTGACTCACTTAAGGCGGTTATTTTGCAATATTGAAATTGATGTTGATATTTTAAATTTGCATTACTTATTTTCAGCACAATTAAAAGAAGCAACACATTGTATTGTCTACTTTACAAAACACAACTATAAGCATATAATTATATTGTATATTTGATCAAGATTATTTACCATGAGTCCCATGCTTTAAAATCTTTTAATTAATATATATTTTACATTTTCAAAAACGGCTCTGTTACACGCCTTGCTTGTGTTAGTGAGGCCTTGTTAAATTCAACTTTCAGTGAATTCAGAAGGATTGTGTGACATAATTGTGGCACATATACAACTCGATAATGTTTTCACAACATTGACAGTGACACCTTTCTCTTTATTTCTTTTACATAAAAATGCAATAATAGAAATATTTTTGTCAAAAAGTTAATATATCCTTCTTTTGCTAACCACCCAACCTTAAATAGTTTTCCAGTTCAGTATTTCTAGTTTGGTCTCTTATCTGCAGTTGAAGAAAAGTAAATTGTGATTTGGAGGGGAACGACCCTTCTTCCTCGTGATAATGGCCGGCAATGTTGGTGGACAAGGAGGTTTAATATTGCTCAATATCAGCAGTTACAACACATGATATCTAACACTCTCTGAGTCAGCTGATATGGTGTCTTCATCCCCCTCAGTGGGGAAATTCAGCCCAGTTTTTTAACTGGTGCATTTGATGTTGCTGAGCTGTCAGGTGGAAGTGTGAAGTCTGTCCCGAGCACTTCATTTTTAATCACCTATATCACCATGCAAGTTTTTAAGAAGGAAAGCTTGGATTGGTTGAGGTCCACTGTGTAGTCTGCCATGTCCGTAGGCCAAGAATCTTTGACACTATGATCATCAAATATTACACAGTGATCAACTCAAAAAGCAAAACATATTGTGTACAGTATTCTGACAGTAGTCTCACAGTAACCAAATGTTTGCCAAAATTGGGCTTACTGCAATGGCCTAGGAGGCATCAATCATAGGCTTATAGGCAAAATATGTCTTACCTGTTTGAAATACGTTTTTGTTTGTCATCTTCACTTAATGCCATAATCATTTTGACTTTATCAAATTATAGATACAAAATATATAGGCTAAATATATATCTATATGGAACCCAATTGCAACACACAGGAGACCAGAAAGAGTAGGTAATGCATTTTAATGCCAAACTCAGTAGAGCATCGCAGCGTCGGAGTTGTCCATCTTTGCCTCCTCCTCAGCATCATGGGGTGATTCATCCTTGCCTTCCTCGCTGTCGAAGCCACAGAGGAAAGAGAGAAAAGAGCTTCCAGGATGGCGCCCCATTGGGTATGGAGGTCTTGGATGGCTGGTCAGAATGGAGGCAGTGGAACTCCCTGATGAGTCGGGCGAAACCCAGGACCTCTCTTCTGGACCATACCCTTCACAGTCAACCAATTATTACTTCTACAGCGGCGGGAATGTAGCAGGCAGCAAACCATGTAGGCAGGACGTCCATCAATGAACCAGGGTGGTAGTGGAGGCGGAGTAGAAGGAACCAGTGTTCTTTGTTGAACCGGCCTGAAGTATTTGACTTGCAGCAGCTGCTGTTTTGCTGGAACTGGTGTGATGGCTTGTCATGGTTACATACAGGGCAGGAGTTGACAAACTCTCTAGTGACCTCCTCTTGGGATGCCCACCTGAACCATCGCTGCAGAACCTCCCTGGTGCGCTGGAGTCCTCCTTCCCCATCAAGTGGGAAAGGGCGTCAGGCTTGATGTTGACGGAACCGGGCCGGTAAAAGAGGGAAAAATTAAACTTAGTAAAGAATAGCGACTATCTGGCTTGTCGTTAGTTCGGCCTTTTGGTGTACTGAATATATTCAACATTTTTGTGATCTGTCCCCTTGAGCCAGTGACACCTTTCCTCCAACACCAGCTTGACAGCCAACAATTCCCGGTTCTCAGTGTCTTAATTCCTCTCAGCCAGGGAAAGTCGTCTTGAGAAGAAGGAGTAGGGGTGGAGCTTCTAGTCCACCCCTAACAAACTGTCTGTAAGAGTCAGGAACTTGAAGAATGGGGCCTTGAGGGTCTGAAAGACCTCCTCGGCCAAGGAAGACCACTGGAACGGCACCTTAAAGGATGTAAGGGCCGTAAGTGATATGGCCACATGGCTGTAGCCCTAGAGCAGGGGTCGGCAAGCTGCGGCTCGGCTCTTCAGCCCCTCGGCTCTTCAGCCCCTCTGTTGCGGCTCTCTGAGTCTACATCCAAACTAATACGTTTTTGTTTTAAACGATCTCCATCCACATGGCATTTCAGCATCGTTTTCTAAATAAGTGGTCCCCAACCGGGCCGCGGACCCTACCGGGCCGTGGATCATTTGGTACCGGGCCGCACAGAAAGAATAAATATTATATTATTTCCGTTTTATTGATTATCAGAGTCTGAAAGAAGTTTTATTTTGAAAAATGACCGGATTCTCTCGCAATTTCATCCGCCTGTGCCCCTTGACACATGTCAAGACGCTCATCTCGCTCACGTGATACGTTAACTCATAAAAGCCCGCAAACTAGCGAAAATTATTTAAAAGCTTTTGGAGAGCGTCTTTGCAAAGGGGAAAGGGCCACTAAGGAGACAGAAGAAGAGCTACAACTTCCAAGAAAAAGAAAGCTTCATTTAACAGACAATATCAGGAGTCTAATTAAATATCAGGAGTAATTCTGACGGTGCTAAGCCCGCTCTGCAGAATATGTGTCGACAGGAAGATCAGCTGCTGGAGATTGTAAATGACGGTGGCCTTAAATATATGTTTGAGACAACATCTCTGCTGGTGTTTAGATTCAAATCAAGGCTGAATATCCTGAGATCGCCACTAAAGCACTGAAAACCCTGCTTCCATTTCTAACATCCTCTTTGTGAAGCGGGATGTTCTGCAGTGACGGCAATCAAAACAAAATTACGGAGTAGACTGGACATAAGGAACAGACTTCGGGTGTCATTGTCTCCCATTACCCCCAGATGCGACAGTCTTGTTGCAGAGAAACAAGCTCAGGGCTCCCACTGATTCAGCGTTATTGTGAGTTGTATTTATTAAAGCATTTTATTTTTGTTTTCATGCGGTCATATTTTATTTTGTCGTGTTTTTCCGCCACACCTTGAAGGCCGGTCCATGAAAATATTGTCTTGCATGAAACCGGTCCGTGGTGGAAAAAAGGTTGGAGACCACTGTTCTAAATGATCTCCGTCCAGACTCAAACGCCTGAAATCGAATATCACGTGACTATTCACGTACAGTGGGCATGCGGGTGGGTGCCGGTGTAAACAGGAAGTGGATTGGTTGCTCAAAGCCGCTAACGTGACTTCAGACGGCCGCTACGTAGGTCTGATAACGCCGCTGGACACGCTGCTCGCTCCAATAACAGCTGCTTCCTCCGCAATAATGCAGACTTTAACTGGACAACAGCTGCTAGTAAAGACAACAAGGTCAGTAATACCTGACCTTAAATAAAAATGTTTTAATATTTTGTCAACTAAAATGTGCGTCACATCCTATTACACCTGTCAAGCGCCTTTCCCTGCAGGTGGCTAATCATGATTTTCAGATCCTCGCCCTCCGTAAACTATCAATGGATAAATCCAAAAAAAGAAAAGTCACGGAGGAAAATAGAGTTTAATTCTGCGTGGACATATAGTAAAAAATAATATAAAGTCAAAATAATTCATTGTTTCATTGTATTTTCACTCAAAAACAGGGTATACTTTTATGTAAACAAGGTCTATTGGCCCTAAATTCCAAAATGAAGGGAACGATTTGTGGTAATGTGTTGGACTGAAGTAAGACTAAAGGTGTAAAACAGAATTGATTGACAATTTATACTGTATGCTTTAAAAACAGTCAAACCAGGTGGGGTCATTTTTGACCCCAGAGGACAACAGGTGTATGGCAGTCGGGAGGACAACACAAGGTTAATCAATAAAAAAAATTTTTTTAATTTTTTTTAATCAAAAATGATATTTTATTTAATTTATTCAAAATTATCTCTTATTTATCAAAATGTTTTAATTTATCAAGAAACAAAAAGTAATAAATAAGAGGCCTTTTGTTTGAAACGAACAAAAGTTGAATGAGGATCCCTCAGCAGTGTGTGCGCCTACTGAGATGAACTCGCCGGTGACGAGCAGACCCGAGCTGCCCGTCAGGGTGACCATGGGACTCGTGCCCCGAGGTCTGGCCACTCCCTGTGAGCGCCCCTGATACAGCAAGATACTGTGAGAAGGGGGAGAGAGGCGAAGTTCAGTTCTCTCTCTATGTGAATTGCTCACCTGGCCTAATGGGAGAGCGTGGCTGATAGCTCACCCCTCCCTGATTTGCCTCAATGCCTCCGCTTAAGGGAACCTCGGACCGGTAGCTGATTTGCCCTAAATGGTAATAAATCGCCAACACGAGCCCAGTATCGATAGCTCGTTTGCTTTCTTTTCCGAATCGCCAAACAGTGATATACTAAACAGTATCGCTCGAATAGCCGTCGGTCTTACAAATTCTTTTATTGAATTTATTGATTTTATATAAAATTTTAAATTTATCCGTCCCTGCTCAGAGCTCAACAGATATAAAGCTCCTTCAAAATCAAGCGGGACTTCTCCGGGTCTCTCTTCACTATAGAAAACTGGCGTTAGCCTATGTATATGTGTGTGCGCATTAAGTATGCAATCAGTTGTGTGCCGTGCTGAAATCGCTACAGACTTACCACAGGGGCTGAGTGGTCCCTTAATCGGAGGAGACCTCTACTCTGCAGGTTTTCCAAAACAGATGAAGAAAAAGAGTCTGTCGGAAAAAGCTAAATCGTTACTTATTTATTTTTGTCCAATTGAAAGTATATTCTCTTGGTTCAAATACAGAGGAAAAAGTGATTAACAGGAAAATATAAAAAATCAACTAAGTATTTTTAAAAACCTCTTGTGCCCTCAGCTGAGCAGGCTGTGTTCAATTGTCCGGAGAAATAAGTTTAAAGATTAACCCAGCGCAGGTTCTAACCTGGTGGGCTTCTCCCCCGACTCAACCCTTTTCCTTGAAGACCGAGAATACTTATACTCTTTAACAATCCCTGGGGCTTGGTGCCTCCGTGAGGTAGGACCGTATCAGGCCTGGATGATCTTACTGTTTCTCCAAGTCAGCAGTATATGCCAACACTATTATATTGGCCGGTACTCAGGACACATGACATACCCCGCTCACTGGTTGATGCCTTCAGGACACAGAGATACATGACACTCCAAACAATACATGATTAGAAAACATAAAACACCTTCAATTGAACGTAAGATTAATACCAGGGTTTTCTCATATATGTGCTTGCCCAGCTAAAGGATCAATGCAGAATGCAAACCTCAGCAGTGCCTTCTGTGTGAACTTGATGTGCAATGGTGGGGAAAGGCCCCCACCATCCCTGCTCCCGTGTGTGTGTGTGTGTGTGTGTGTGTGTGTGTGTGCTCCCCTTCCCCGTACGTCTCCACGCAGAGGCTATGTGACAACAGAATCCTGGCTGTTTAACAGGTACATTCTTACAAGAAACACAGCTTCCTATGTCTCTCTATTTTATTTTTGTTTTTCAAAATTTTTATCTGTTGTTTTTTAAGGTGTTTGTCAACACCTAATAACCCTGGCCTTCCGTCTAGGAGCATCACAATTTCGCAAAACACTCCACCATGTCCAACAAAATACTCATAATGTCCAATGGGCTTGTTGAAAGCCTTCTACCACTCGTCGCCCTCACAGATCCGGTGATAGGCATTGTCACAGACATGTTCAGGGCAAGGAAGAACTGCAGTGTAGGATTTTTTAAAAGACGATATGGCCGGCAGGGGACCCTCCAGATGGGACCCTTACCCTCACTTTTAGTTGGATGCTGTCGCTGACGACAACCCCGAGAAAGGGCACCGTGTGTCTGTTACTATGCATGGATGTTTTCTTCCACACTTAGAACTAGGTGTGCTGGAGAGAGACCTTCCACTGAAGATAAACTGGAATAAACAAACAAGACCAGCGGGGCGATTTTGGGGAGATGTTACATTGCAGTTTTTGTAATTTAATGGTCTGCCTCTAAACAAGAAGTGAGAGCCGCGAACGAGTCGCTGCAGCAGGATACCTGCTCAGCAGGCAGCCAGCACAGCAGAGAAATACAGTGAGGAAAACAGCGTGTAATGCCGGAAGAGTGGAAAGCCTAAACAAGACATGCTTTGGTGAGTTTTATTTTATTTTTGTCCAACTTAAATTAAGTGTGTTTAACAAAGGGTTGACAAGGAAATTAAATCTGCATTATTTCTAGTGTAAAAGAGACGGTTTAATTCAGAAGGTGTATGATGGTATTTTCTGTTATGGTGTAAGAAAATTTCCTTTATTGGTAATGTAGGCACAGCCGCCACGACTTCGCAAGTAGGAGAAATCAGCTTTTTCCGTCAAAATAGCATGCACTGGGGAATGTATTCCTTCAGGGGATTACATTTACTATCAGAAGTGATTGGACATCCACAAAGATGAAGGCAAATTTCCCTTTTAAAATGGTGGAGGGGTTTGCGCACCATCATGACCCTGGGAGCTGTGTTGTTGGGGACAATACTGGCAGGGTTGCCCAATGCAAATTGGTCCTCGGCGCATCATGATCTGTTCTGCTCTGAGTTTGTTTTTTTTGTATCTTATCATTATTTCATAGTTTCCTGTTTTATTTTGATATATTTACCTTTTTCTAATTTCCGAGAACTTTTGAAGAAGTGCCGGTACTGCGTACCGGTGAGTCCCAACCAGGTGGCTACCTCCAGTTCTGCCGAGTCAAGCCGCTGAGGAAGAGTCTTAAAACTTGCATTCTCTACTGACAGGCGGTCACAGGCGACTCCTCTGGATGAAAAAACAAGTGAGATTGTATGGAAGTCTATGAGAAAATGACTCTACTTCTCACTTTATTTATTACCTCAGTAAACATTGTAAACATGAGTTTATGGTCTCAATCGCTAGTTTCAAGTCTTTTTCAATTCAGCATGATGTTCATTTAGTAAATTATGGCCCCATTTAAAGTAAAATAGACCACCAGGCTCAACCAGAGATGATGAAAGCACTGGTAAGTTCCTACTGCCTTCTCTTTTTGTGTGAGCAACCGGTGTGTACACTGATAGCTACTTGTGCTCCAGCCTATAAAAAAAAATGTAAACTCCAAATTCACTGTGTTATCTTCTTGTACTTGTATATTACCTTGTGTAACTTATCTTGTATTCTGCATGTTCTATAATTATATTATATTATATTATAATTGTCCCACACAGCAGCTGGAGATGATTCTACTGCAGTTCCTGGTTCAGGTGTAGAGGATACCACAGCAGATGATGATGCGGGTAAGTTAACTATATGTTGCCAATGTAAAGTTAATGCTATGCATTTGTTTACATTAAATTGATCTTATTCATGTTATAATAATTAAGATAAAGTTAGTAAGTTCCCTTTTTGCTGTCACAAAGTCTTTATCTTAGTTAGAAAATTGAATTGTGTGAACACAAGTAGCTAAACATGTTCCAACTAATTTCACCCCACAGCTCCAATGGATATTTGACAACCAACGTCTTCGGTTTCTGCTCTCTGTCTCCAACAATTGATCCTGCTCAGTGGCCATCAAATCCATCTGACCAAGAAAGGACTGACTTTGTTTGCCGGGGTCCTGTGCAGGTAAAGAGAGACTTTAAATTCCCCAAGTCACATTTTAATAGAAGCTTTCACTACCAGACGTAATTGGTGACATATTCAAAGCAGAATAATGCACTATACTGCTTTTGCTGAAAATTGTTTTCAAAGAAGTCCTCAAAGCTCACCACAGAGGGACAGAATGACTGGGCCTTATTCGGTGCAATATTGAAGTCTCATGAAACGAGTCCCTATCATGGCGACTCATTTGATAGCATGGAAGGAATTAGAACTTCGAGTTAAAACGGGAAAAACAATTGATCGGACGGGAGTGGTGTAACGGACGACTGCCGACGAATGCTTTTCTAGTCGCCGATCTCTGATAATGTTACATTGTAAACAACCAACCCGTGTTTAAATTGACAGGAGAGCTAATGATAGCAGCACCGCTAACGGACAACAAACAAAGGTTCCACTCAGTTACATTATGAAGCATTCAGGCTCTGTTCAGTGAAAATGAGAATTGGGCAAATGTAAAATGTAGTGTTAATTGTAGTGTTTACAACAACATAAATAGATATTAGAGAGGGAATTATGACCTGTTTTACGCAACCTCTAAGCAACTTATAATACATCATAAAAACTACTAATTACTAACTAAGATTTGTTTTAATACATAAAAATACAATATTTTATTTCCTTATCATTTGGATTGTGTGTTTTTAGGAAGAAAAAAATACTATAAATGAATATAGCAAAGTAAAAGGGTAACATTTAGAATTGTTGATGGTTTACACTGACCTCAGAGCGGATGAAATTATTTTCTGGACTGTGGCAAAAAAAATAAAAATAGTCTGGAGCCTTGTAGACCAGCTGTATAATCAAACAATGAAGGGAACGGTCAAGAGTAGATTTTTTAATACTGGAGGTGTGGAGCCACCTAGTGGACACACACAGTTAATGTCAATGTTTACATCTTCACCACAAAGCATTCGGACAAAAACTAAGTAGGAGAAAAAACGGCATGTGCAGTCAGCTTTACTTTGAGTGTTTTAGTGAGTGCATTTAATTAACAGTAGCATCATCAGATTGTCTTTATACCTGCATAAAAACACTATGTAAGCATTCAAATTACTGCTGGAAAAAAAAGGGCGCGAGCAGGGCCCCCAGGCGTACAGGGCCGGCCCTGGCACTGGGTGTACTTTAAACTCTGAGAAACTCAAGGTGTTGTAAAGTAACCCCCTGCTATCTGATGGATCATCTTTTTGTTATAAAATAGTTTGTTCCCAATTGACTGGTAAAATAAAAAAAATAGCTTCTTAAATTTGACCATATACTGTGGTACATACTTTTTTACAGAAGAAAATACATGTCATTGCATGAAACCAATGATCTGTTGATCATAACAAATCAAGACACCATTATGTTACGATGGCATTGCCATCAGTGCTGAAAAAAATAATTGAAAATGGAATCATGACTTTTAAAAATAAAAGTCAAATGGAATTGTGTATTCGGTGGATTGTGACACTCCTTTAATATAGTTTTGTTTTTTGCTAATGGCCAAGCCATCTGCAGTTATTCCTGCGAACTACATTTGTGTGAGTGGAGAATATGATGCAATGCAAATGGTTTGTATACCTTATGTCCAACATGGAATTGTTAGTGTGAGTCATGAAGGTAAAAGTCAAGATTAAGACATGCAGGTGAAGCGATGAGGAAAGGTTCTGGTGTGAAACACTGACACAAATCCTTTCTTATGTCTCAATGTTACGGCTGAAATGAACATGTAATAATTAGTGAGAACATGCTACAGTCATCTAACCAGTTTGAAACTTTTCATTCTGTTGGTTTTTATTCTAAAAATCATGAGCGGAAGTACATTTAACCGGCGGTACCTTGAAACTCCTCCTTAAGCGAGGCAGACGGCTGAAGGGACATCCCCTACCGCCTCCACACCGCTCAGCGGCGCTAGTGCACCATCTCCTCTGCCGACCGCGACAAAAATATCAAGACGAAGGAGAATGCCGACAGCAGGCTGTGAACACTGCAGTACATGCGAGCGTACAACAGCCCTCATCCTCTGTTCGGGTTTTTTTCCTCCTTCTCTCCAACGCCAGCGACGACACGGAGGAAAACAGTCACCTTTGTTTTGAAGTGAAGTGGCGGAGAAGATCACCAACGTATCCGGAAATCCGAACTTTCCGTTGCAGTACCAAAACCGTGAGTAGGCTTTCGGCGTGTTATTTCGTTTTTTTTACGGAGGATGAAACGAACGGGGTTTGCTAATGTGATTTGAGGTTCCGGTTGTATTTATGTAATATTAAGGCTGGCGATCCTCTTGAATGGATGTGGTGACTCGCCGGTCAAAATGACAACAGTGGTTCACAATAATATGTACTGCTACCTCTGTGAGCGTTGCGAAATTACCTCGTGTGTGTGTGCAGCGCGACAGCGGGATTTATGGCTGTCATCTTACCTCAGCTTTGCCCTGTCAGTGGTGCCTGTGAAGGTCTCACCGAGAGACCGCATCATGTAGCCACAATCCGCAGGGATACAGTCATATGGATGCTATGCTAGCTGCTGCTGCTGCAACGTATTGGAAGTGTTATGCAGGTATGCGTCTCAGTGTACGGATGTGGTCGCGTGGTTTGCATAACCCCGGCGAGTAGGTTAAAACAGATTGAACTACGTGGACTGACGTACGTATACATAGTGCGGTTCAAACCTGCACGGTATTTGGAAGTGCCTCTTTTCCTGTCTAAAAAGTGCAACAACTGGATTATTGAAAAGTCAGTAACACCCAATCTGATTCCCCCTGTTGCTTTTACTTAAAGCACGAGGACAATCGAAGATGAAATCAGATTTTGCTGCAACTGTGCATGTCATCTCTGCAAGTACTGAATGTAGACAGTGGAGTTTCACCACGATGCACCCGTGGATGCTCTGGCAGTGTTTCATGTCTGCGTCATGTGGGAGAAGTGGTCAGATGTTACCTGGCCAGCCAGCCACGCTGTGTGGCTCACTCTCTGAAAGCAGTTTTAGCGCGAAAAGCATGGTGGGTAAACGCAAGCTAACTAGCCGACCACTGAATGAGTGGAATTGAAAGCTTCTCCGATGTCCGACCGGCTCTGAGTAAAAGTCTGTTCGTCCGCGCATTGGCACATTGCTATCGCCAGATGAGTTACTCATTTTCTGTAGCCGGCGTAGCATGAAGGCATGGTGGAATTAGCAAGCAAGCTAGCTATGGAGCCATCCATCCGTCTGTCTCACTAGCTAGCAGTGGTTGACACTCCATTTGAGTCTCCTCCAGGCTCTGGTTGGTTGTTTTCATTCTGTTTTTTTTTTTTTTTTTTTTTTTCGTTTAATGAAAGTTACCTATTGCATCTTTTGAGCATTAAACAAGGCGGCACCCTTCGATGCTGAGAAATGAAGCCAACATGGATGTGCTGAAAACATCAGTTCTTCAAATGACCACTAGAGGCTGGTCCACAAGCGAGTCAAACACCATAGACCCCCCCCCCCTATTTAAATGTCAAACCTCATAGCAGAGTTAAACATTTACGTTTACAGCCTGGTGCAGAATACGGTTTTGGTCTCTGTAGCTAAATGCCCGTGTTTTCCACAAGAATTGTATTTTTCAGTAATTGGATGGTGCACACTTCTTGTTCTGCTCAGAAGACCCCTCATTGTCAGTACACCTAGGAAAGCCATACATCCTCTAACTAGGTCTGTAGTTTGTGGCTGTAAAGGTTTGGCTGAGGCTGTGATTATCTTAGAGATCACAGCAGGTCATTTAATGCATCGACATCAAGTTTCAGAAAAAATGGTCTCACTTTGTGATCCGTATTTAGGTTTTTCCCTCCGACAGACACATGCTGCCAGGTTCCCAGTAAATCTCCGAGTTTAGCTGCAAGTTGTCAGCTGTTTGACAAAGTATGCCAGGTAGATGGAGTTTGCCGCCAGCGTATTGCAAGCCTGCCGTTACGTTTGTTGTGTGTGTGTGTGTGTGTGTGTGTGTGTGTGTGTGTGTGTGTGTGT
>NW_022280184.1:396327-409583 GCF_004355925.1 Anarrhichthys ocellatus
GTGTGTGTGTGTGTGTGTGTGTGTGTGTGTGTGTGTGTGTGTGTGTGGTGATGATGAGTATGAAGTTAAACTGATTGCTTTAATCGGGCAAACCCATGGAATCCCTTTTTATTCAGACATCTTGAGGTGAGAGGTCAAGGGAGTCCTTCGAGAAATCGGCAGGCTGGTTTTCCCTCGACAAAATTTTGCCTAACTCCTGAGCGTTGACCATCTTCCTTCCCCACAAGCTAGAATGACACGGTTGTTACTAATGGATTCATTGGGTTGACCAGTTTCATATGACAGCAGTGTCTCCATTCAGCCTCATTCATTCTAAGACCGAGCCGTCTGCAGCCTCTTAAAGATATTAATGTTGGCTGGGATCTCTGAGGGATCATTAATACGAAATGATGAACGTGAGACTCTTGACTCCTAACTTCGGTGATGTGATGAGCAGATGGTTTACAGAAGACTGTTGGAGCAGTTGGAACTACAAAAACACACAACTGTACAGTGGAGTGACAGAGTGATGCTTCTGTTAGCGTACAAACAATCTTTGGCTGAGCACAGAAGGTGGATAGGGGAAAAAAAGGGCAACTTCATGCTTGTTGAATAGTTACTCGTATCACCTTCTACTTGCAAAGGTTTTAATGCCTGCACAGTAACTGTTGCTCCCGCTGTAGAGCTCCGTCTGTGTTGATATTTTTGTCTCACTTATCGGCTGACACGATATATCTGAAAAAAAGTGAATAGAAAGCGATTTGTAGGTTTCGCTCTGGCTGGAGCGAAAGCTGCAACGTTTGGCGATAAAGTGCTCAAAGGGTTATAACGTTCTTCTCTGTGATGGTTTCACAAAAGCAACTGCACCTCTGGTGTTACACAGGGATTCTGTAGGCTGCTGGCGGCAATACATTCAAAGGCACCAAACAGCCAGACGGCAGATATCAAAACTTGAAATCTGCCCTTTGACAGTGCTCCTTGTTTTTTTTTCTTGATTGTTATAGTGGCAGCAACAATTTCAACTTATTACGGTCAAGAACAATGAATAAAAGTAATGGCAATAAAATGAAACTAACTGTTGTTCAATGAGAAAGGTGGGGATGTGTCTTTACCTCAACAGGCTTTTAGGCTTTCACATATTACACAAGTCTCAATGATTCTTCTTGAAACCGCTAACAAGATCCAGTTCATTATCAACACCCATAGTGTTTCCTAAGGAGTGCGACGGGATGCGCAGGCTGGAACTTGAGGTCTTAAATGAGGACGATCCCTGGAACTCAAAGGGTTAAAAGTAGAGGTGGACCTATAAGTGGAATCTTAAAGGCCGATACATTAACGATAGTTTGGAGCAGGAAAAGGCCGATAGCCGATTAATCGGCCGACACGTACCGAGAGCTGAGAGAAGACTATTTTCAGTGGAAATACACTGTAAAATCAGCTGGTCCCCGGAAACGTAAGGTTTTAGCTCACATTTTCTAACGTTATCGCTAAATTAATGCGTTGAAGGGTTTTACACGAAGTAGTGCTGGGCGGTATACCGGTTCAACCGGTATACCGGTTCTAATTTCACGTATGATATACATTTTTCACACATCGGCATACCGGTACATAGCCGAAACAACTGCTGTCACTCTTCAACAGGCACCGGCATGCTGGTAGCACAACAGTCTGTTAACAACTGGGAGAGGCTCCGTCGCTACAGTAATGCTACATTAAAGAACAGAAAGGAGCGATGCAGGATGAACAAAGGCAGACCGGAGATGCACCGACAGTCTGTGCCCAAGAGAGGAGCTGTCTCTGCTGTTTGGAAGTGTTTTGGTTTTAAAAAGTCCGACGTCCAAAAGTCTATATATTGCAAAGTTTGTCGAGCCACTGCTGTTGCCGCTGGTTGGACGAACAAACGAGGACACCCTATAGTAAGCAAAGCCTTTATACATGACATTAAATGTTTTTATATTCTATGTACTTCTGACAGTAGAGTAAGCCACTATAAACCTATGTAAAAACACAGTAAGGAAAAAAAACAATACTGCGAAACTGCCAGAATCTTAAAAAATACAGTGATACAAATTTTTGGTCATACCGCCCAGCAGTAACATGAAGTGGAGAATTACTTTCTGAAGAAAATATCCCTGAAAACCAAATAAAACGTAAGTCTTTCATGCATTTGTGGCTGGAGTGCCACAAATGGAGTTTTTATTTTTAAACAATGCAGCATAGTAGGATTGTTTTTCTTTTCTTTTTTTTTTTACAGAGAAGCATTTCGCCGACAAAATCTTGCCTTCGTTTAAAGAAATAATGCGGAGTGATTGAATCCACTCGCAGCTGAGCGGGAAAAGCAATTTGGCTGATGTGCCGAGTTAAAGGGAGTAATTGAGGTTTTGCAAAATCCAGTTGCGAGTAGTCAGCTAAAACTAAACACTGTCGGGGGGGGGGACGACACCCTTAGCAAATACTGATCAAAACTAAGTCGAAGGGACCGGCGCCACACACCAGACCTTACTGTGTATATTTCACAGGAGCTGCTGCAGAACTCCACTTGCTGAGGTGACAAGTTTAAAGAGGGGGGGGGGGGGGGAATAGAGAGAGAGAGATTCACCCAGCTCTGCTGCATCGTGCCATCTCAGGAAAGCTGTATGCAGCTGAGGTGCTGCGCCGGCTCTGTGTCCGTGGAGAGGCTGCTACCGCTGCCACTTGTGCTGATACATTGTCACAGGACTCCCCCTTTTTTATTTTGGTAGTTTTTATTCTCCTGTAACGCATAACGGGATGCAACAAAAATGGTAGCCGTCACCTCCGCGCCTCCCAATCGATCCATGCGCTCCCCCTTCCCCCGAGTACACTGTTGTTTGAGCAAACGTACCTGAATAAGACCACTGGGGCAGTTCTTAGTGTCATAAGCTGCTGGATTCTCTAATGCAAGTATTTTAGCTCGCCTTCAGCAAATATACTCCTACATAAAACATGATTGATGACCTAAACACAACCTCAAAAATGAATTATCTTCTTCCCAGAAAGGGCATGTTTTGTTTGTCACTTTGTGTAACTCTGCTTTCCCTTTTGGGGTTTTGTAATGATTGTCACACTGTCAGGAATTCTTTTTTCTTTTTTTTTCTTTTTTGCCAGACCAAATGTATACCTGCCAAGGACCAAATTTGGGCAAATTGTCCCTTTTTTGCGAGGGACAATTTGGACTGGCCGATAATTTGTTTGCAAGCCAAATATTTGAATGCACAGGTAGCACGAAATGAAATCCCTCTAGCTGCCTCCACTGCTGGGTGCCTTCCTGGACATATTTGTGTTCCCCCTGCAGTGCTATAGTGTTATCTTAAGGTTGGTAGGACCAGGGTCAGCTAAGTTGACTTCACTTCGCTCATACGAGGTGTCATGAACAATTCCTTGAACAGTGATGGGGATGAAAACGAGCCGCCCGTCCGCATGGTTTTTTCCGATGAGGCTAACAATGTTATAATTACAAGCAGAAGTCCGTTTTTTTTTGTCTAACGGCACTTTTGAATTGTTCGAAAAGGAAACATTTCTTAAGGGAAGTCAAAAGAACTAAACTCTCTTTGACTTCCCATGCGCTCGTTATCAGCGTGCCATTTGTTGCTTCCAGCTACTCGCCCTTTGTCCTGTGTGCTTTTTCCTGAAACACGCATCCTGTTTTCTTCTCTCGCACTGGGTTATCAGCAGAGCTGTGTGCGTGCGTGCGTGCGTGGCACCATCATCATCATCCTGTCTTGTCGTTTCTAAATTTCCCAATGCCAAATATGAAGAAAGTTTTAAGAGGACAGGATACACATGAGCTGCATCACCTCCATGTGAAAAAGGCAAGGGGTGGCTCATAACCTGTTACCAGTTTAGAGCTTCAAAGATGCCTTTAGCTCTAAATGACCAATGAGCCACCAGTGCATTTGAAGCGGTCCCAGTTCCCGCGAGAAGATATGCTGGCTCTGATGTGGAGGAGACACAGAGGAGTCAATTGACCGCGTTTGTCTTTTTCGATGTCACGCCAGGACGGTTAACCGTCAGCACGGTACTGCTCCGAGTTCGGACCTGGCTCGCGTTTGGATCCTAAAAGCGAGACCACACGAGTTCAGATCAGAGTTCAGGTGTGGGCAGCATGTGGGCACAATCTGGACCATTTATCAAACGTAGGTCTCGAATCCACCCCCTCCCCACACACGGAGTTCCTCTAAAGGGAAGAGCGGGCCTGGAGCACAGCTGAGACCAGCTGCCTGAGTCGTGCTGTTGAGTAACTGCTGATTAAAACCCAACATTTCCATTATCACTGAATTAGCGGAGCTTTCTTAGCGGCTATTCTTCACATCACTTCACTGTAAAGCAGCCTTTAAAACCAGGAAAAGACAACACTTATGCCATGTTACTACAATATCCCCAATTTGAGCCAATGTTTTTAATAAAACTCTAATCTAGAAGTAAAAACAAAAGTGAATGCAGTAACTATAACTGGTTAAAGTTGAACCAAGACAAAGGGGGTCTCTTGTTATCTGTGCAACAATCAGAAAGTAGAAACAGTCCTGATTAGATGTGTTTTGAGTTTTAAATTATTATTGATTCATAACTTTCTAGTTTTGATTGTTGTTATAATAATAATTAAAGCTGAAAGTGTTGAGTGGCGCACCATAATGTGTTCAGACCAAATGTGCAGTTATTTGAAATCTGTTTTGTCGCCAGCATTTATGTGCCCTGATACGTCTGCAAAAAATGAATAGAAAACAATTTCTTTGATCACACTTAAACTTATTATTGTTCTTTGTGAATTCTGAAGTGACGGCGGTGTGTGTGTGTGTGGGCGATTGAGAGGCTTTGTAAAGCGCTTTGTTCTCCTCTGTTTGAAAAGCACCGTGTAAGTACAGTCATCAGTGGGCCGTCTTTCACAGGGCCTGTGTGAGCAGCGCCGTGGAACCTCTTGCTTTTTATGTTGGCGCCCGTGTCAACAGGTCAGAGCAGCTCAGGTGTGCGCCGCGGCTCAGCTGCGTGTCTGCTGGGTCTCTTCTACAGATTCAAAGTGTCGCCTATTTTTATTTATTTTTTTTCCCCACGTGTCGCGTGTTGTTCACAACAAAATAGACAGTGAAAATGATCTTTAGACTGTATATTGACATCTTATCAGCAACATTACTACAGTTTGAATGTCTGTATCTGTAGGGTAGAGACACTGAAATGTTTTCAGTACAGTGTTTTATGAGCGCACTCTTCTAAACCGTTGAAAATGAATATAAGTATGATAGTTGACATTAAAATTAAATGAAACGGTCTGTAATTGAGTGGTCCGTATCAGTCAGTCTGTGTAAAACATGCCATCATAGATAATGTTTGCTCAAGGCTTCCGTTACTAACTAGCTACACACCAGCGTCAAAGCCTCGGAGAGGATCATGACCAGGGTGGTGTTGGATATCAGTCTATGTACGTTAGCGTCAAAGCCATGTACTCGCAGTTGTGTGCAGGATATTAAAGATGCACATTATCATTTTTATGTTATTCTAAGTATTCTAAGCCATGGTTGCCTTTCAGTCATTTGAATATAACTGTTCCACTTACCCACTGGAAAGTGAAGGGTCAAGGGTATGAATCTATTATCTAAGGTGTGTTGCACAGATATATTGATGGGTGGAACTAAGTAGCTCGTGGAGATTGTGTTTGACCATCCAATAGAGCAGCGATGTATAATGTATTTGTCCATACGTACGCATTCACTTTTCCTACCGCATCTTAAAACCTAAATAGTAGGAATATCTTTTCTCGTCTTTTTTTTTTTTTTTTTTTTTGATTCATCACCAATTTCAGGAAAAAGCCTGTTCGGAGGAAAGGGGGAAAGTCAGGCAATATCTGCTGAGAACTTTTGAAGCAGGCCTCATTTTCTGCTGTCGTGCCATTTGTGTACTAAAGCAACTCCTTTCTTCCTCTGAGTTCCGCTTGTCCTGCAAGGCATGCATTAAGTGCACTTTGCTATTCAGACCAGCAACAAGCAAAACGAAACCAACAAAAAAAAAAATCGTCCGTCAGCATTTGTGGATCACATGGAAACGAGACCTTCATGTTGTACTAATCCTTTCACTATAAGATAGAGAATCAGACGCCTAAGTAGAGGAGTATTCCATATCAGTCTATTTGAGTGACAAACATATTTCAGTGCAGGACAAAAGGCTGTAATTATGGATGATGGAGGAAGGATGGATTTTTTTTTTTTTTTTTTTTTTTGAGGAATTTTGTAACCTCTTTTCACTTTGACTAAAGGGTACAGTCAATGCTGTACACACACCCTCACGGCCTCCATGAAACCACTAGGCCAACTCCCAGTTGATTGGACAACTCATCGACATAAATGCTACGCTTTGCTGTTGGTTATTGACGATTCTTATACATTTTTTTTTTATCACGGTCATAATTCCCTCTATCTGTTTTTATATTGCTGTGAAAACATCTCCTTTAATTAAACAACTATTTATTCAAGTTTCTCACCATACCTACATTTTACAAGATTGCATTTGAACACATCATGATGATGTCGTAATTTACTTTTGCTTAATACTCCTTTTTACTGAAATGGCGTTTGAATGCACCGTAATGCAAATTGATGGAACCGGCGTATATTAACTGTTAGCTCCCTCATTTAGCGAAGCAGGACTGTGCTGCCCAGCAGCTGCTAACAGCTAACGGTTATTAGCTATCCTCCTGCCGATATCAACACAGATTTGTTAACTGTGTAGCATTATCAGGGAAAAAAATAGGGCGCACAAGCGCGTTTTAACCACAGGGGTGTAGTACTAGTTTGCACATGTGCAGTACCGATCGGATTGGGTAGCGTAGTGTTGTTGTTCCTGTGTGGCATGAATGAGCTGAAGAATGATATGATAATGTGATATCAGATCGGTGCATTGACTCGAGTACTGGCGAAGACCCAATCCAGCATTTTAGGCTGTATAAGTGGCACATCTGATACTGTTGTATTAATATTGGAACAACTCTAACCAAAAATATTACCCCTACTTTGAAAATGCACTGCCAAATATATATCATAGATAGATACCATTGTTAAGTTTTCAAAATACTAATTTGTCTTATTTTGACTTTACATACAGAACTTGAGTTCTATTGATATTGCTTTGGACAACTGTTTAGCTCTTTCACGCCACATAGCATGTACCAGACCAGCTTTGTCCCCCTCTTTAGAAGTATTTTATCTTGCATCCAAACAATCCAGTTACTTTTAAAGTTGAAATATAATGTTTGGATAGCGTGCACGCAGCACCTCCCAGTCAGGCTGCGGGAGGTTACTGCTGCTCTCAGACATACTTATGCCTAAAACAGAAGTGTACCTGTCATTGCTTTTATGTGAGCTTGCAGTGGATCTCCTTGAGGAATTGCCACATTGCCGTAGAGTGTGTCTATAGTGTGCTGCCGTGATGCTCCGTACAGTCACAGCGTGCTTTTCCAACACTGTCTCGGGCAGGCTTTGTGAACGTATGCACAGGAACAGACAGCCGCACAAAGGTTTCACATCATAGCTGCTCACCGTGTGTGTATCGCCCCCGAAAACATGGATTGTGTCATGATGTGGCTGTACATGTATTCGCAGCAGATTAGGCTAAGCCCATTAATAATGCAGGCCACATGGAGTAGCTGTGGAAACAGTCTTTTCTTGTTTTATACTACTCTGTTCCGAGGCCTTGTGCTTTTACACTAAATCCTCTGCCCTCTTATAGGATCGAATTATCGCCCAGATAATTCAATACAATTTATTGTCTTTCAATGGAACTGTATCTCGATGAATTCATGTATCGAGATATCGTGGGACACAATTACGTCGCCTAAATTGATAACAAGCGCATACTATCTCAAAAATCAAACTGTTTCCTTAATCTGATTAATAATTGTGTGCATACATGTAAACAAATAAGAAGCTGTAAATGTCTATTTTTTTTGTCTTCTCTAATTTCACTTGAAACTTAAAGTTCTTAATTAAAGTTACTACAAGGAACTTTCATTTTGTGTTGATATTGGCGGCCCCTGTGGAAAAAAGCAGTAGTGTTTCCGAGCACCAGACTCCCTTTAGAAAACGTCTGATTTTGCTGCAGCATCCGGCTGACAGTCTGCTACGCACAGTCCTGGTCCTGGTTCTCCTGTGCCTCACTTTCCTCCAATGGGCCCAGCAATACGGCCTGGGCCTCCAGTAGCGTGGTGTTGGTTTTGGCTCCCAGCGGGCACCGTCGGAGCATCGATGCGAGGCTCTGCTCCTGGCTGGAGGAGGGGATGCTTCTGCCGGGTGCTGAGCCCTCCACCGCCCACTGGAGCTTGCGACTGCAGGTAGAAGGCGTAACTAAAGCCAGGATGTGGTTCTGTCCGAGGTGGGCTGGTCGCGGCTGGAGGCCCTGCTGGATTCTGAGCTGAAGGAGTTTCTGATGAACCTGCATGATTTCCTTTAATTTTGCACGAAATCCAACCCGGTGGCACTGCATGACAAGCATTAAGAATCAATCTTCTCTCTGATGGTCTTGTTTAATTATGGAGGTCACATGGAGACATTGGTATTAAATTGACCACTGTTAAAAGTTCCTCACAGTAACTTTAATTGAGAAAAATAATTCATAAAGGACTATGCAAAAACAGGATTCACCATATTGTAATTTTAAATAGAATATTTATTAAATTACTATAGTGCAATATAGTAATATTACATAATAATATGTCGTTATCGAGAAATGAAATTTGGCCGTATCGCCCGTATTTTTCTTCAAACTTTTTAAATGTATGAATGAAGCGCCCCTCTCCTCCGCTTGCCTGCCCTATTCACATTCATCAACCTTCTCCGTTTCCTTCTCGTCCTCCATATTGTATGTAGCTCTGCACGGAGCCCTTGGTGATATGGCTATATATAGCAGAGAAAAGGAGGAGCAAGAGTTAGAAAAAATAGTGCCTCTTAGTGCGCCGTCCTGGGCGAGCTCGCTTCCACGCTCCCATTTGAAAGGGTTAATTATGCTCAGATTTGGCCAGTAGATTGCATTTCTCTGTGCTGGAGGGACTCGAGGCGAAGAGGTCAAGCCCCGGCAGTCTGAGAAAGACTTCCTCAATTAACCACAATTCCTTCTGGCTAAATGCCCTTTGTGAAAGAACAGCCTTTCTAGCTCCTTGCTTCCTGTGTTTTTATGGCTATGATGTGTCAGAATTGAGCAAAACCTGTTTTGTAACAGACCGGATTATTGGTGTTGATAAGCGAAGGGTTTTATGGTATTTTTCTGTCTCTGATGGGGCTAGTAGAGGACTCCCTCAAGGCCCATTTGAAGTCCCTGAACACCACTTCTAAAGTACACATCCCACTCATGTTGGATCCTGCGTTTGTTCAGATCTACTGCTAAGAACTGCTTGAGAACGGGGCTTTCATAACGGCACCCCACAAACTAGGGATGCCCTGTTCCGACTCTTTCAGTCCTGATGTCCTTAGCGATACCTCGGCTTAAGAGTAAATCAACAAGCTCTGTGCCTCACTGTCAGACTTGACTTAAACATTTTAACTGAGGTTAAAATGGATAAACACACTGTTTTGAAATCTTGAGCCTCTCTCTGGTCAGGTGGTTTTCGAGCCAATAGAGATGCCACAGTGGATCTAAACATGATTCAGAGGGGGGGGGGGGTTGCTGGGAGCAGAGCGTAGCAGGTGCTACCGGCCCACGGGGGCATATTTGTGTACTCTGCTCACTCAGTGGGAACATTTTAATTTGATCCCTTTGTTTCTATAAAACAGGTCAGGATTTGTTCTGGCCCTGGGCAATTTGTGTCAGTGCTCGTACAGAAGCTGCTGCGGTGATGCCGGAGCGACGCAGCGCCACGTGCTTTCAGAAAACAATCGTCAAAACACACGCACGTGGTTTTTTTTTTTTTAGGAAATCTCTGAAAAACTGGAAAGGTTTGGCCACCAAGGAGACGCTTAAGATCACTCACTAAAAGTCAGGAAATGGTCTGTCTCACCTGGAACGTTAAAATAAAATAAATCTTGCCGTGGTATTCATTTTTACATGTTCCATTCATACTGAGAATACTTGAGACAAGTCTTTCAATTTCTGGAATTTTTCTCAGATAGCGACAGTAGTGGAAAATCTGTATGCGCCACAGTGGAATGTTCTGTTGTGTGTCTCTGCGTGCCTAAAGTTGCAGGTTCCTTTGCTCTGCAAAAGCAAATCATGAAAATAGGCCCAACTACATTTAACTCCTCAAAACCACATTATGTATCAATAACACAAAAAGAAGAAAAAAAACTGAGGTTTGCATTGCAATAATTTCATGCAGGATTTATTACATGGTATTTGACAGAACTGTATAGTAATGTTAGGTTTTCCTATAAAGAAATATATTTGGAAATGTGGTTGTCAGACTGCTCCCTTGGTGTTTCCTCTCAGCGGCGGTCACTGTGAGGGCTTTCCCTCTAGTTGATCTACCAGAGCAGTGGGTATGGATGCTCTCAGGCAATCAGTCTGATGACAGCTGATTCCGATGACTGGATGTAATGTCTTTACAATCAGCTGATCCCCTGCCGATTGCTGATTTGTTTTTAAGAGTTCTCACAGATCGTTTAGGGAGCCTACGAAAGTTTCGACGTCTGTCTCATCCATCTCCTCAAATTAACAATGACTAATAATAATGATTCTGTTTATTTAGGGTCTGCTGTGCTGTAAGACTGCTCTTGTTTGGTGTCATTTATTCAAATATACAGTGTACTAGTGCTGGACGGTATGACTAAAAATGTGTATCACGGTATTTTGTAAGATTCTGGCGGTTTCACGGTATACCACGGTATTATATTTTTCTGTGTTAACGCATCAATTAATTAACGCCGAAAACAAACACAAGAACCGGCCGGCCAGCGAGCGGTGAACAGCTGTTTGTGTGGCGTGTCTTCCGTCACTTCCTGTTTCCTTCACTTCCTGTTTCCTTCAGCTACATTCCCCTGGGTCCTAAGTCCCTCCCTGTACATATTCTTATCACCCTCTATGTACCAACGTACATTTATAACAAATACCACACATATTACACGGTAATCAGCGTTGCATATGTGTCTGACCAAAATACCCAAAAAAGCATCCGAGGACCGTAATCGCATACACTCTTCGTATTCCAACACATGTTTTCAGCTGAGGTGATTGACTAAATTGCTAGTGTTGCCACCAGAGGCAATAACAGCAGCTCGACAAACTTTACAATATATCGTCTTTTGATCTACGTCGGATTTTTTAAAACCAAAAAACCTCCAAACAGCAGACACAGCTCCTCTCTTGGGTACAAATTGTATTGGTGCATCTCCGGTCTCTTTGTTCCTCCTGTATCGCTCTTTTCTGTTCTTTAATGTAGCGACGGAGCCTCTTCTAGCAGACTGTTGTGCTAGCGAGCTGTACCCAGCATGCCGTTCGGCGGTGTAATTTTATAAATGTAAAATTATTAGTGTTACAAATTGTTTGTGTTACAAACTGTTGTGTCGTGGTGTTTTGCCCTGTTAAAGAGCTTTAGTTGTGAGTTATTAATTGTTGTTATAACCATGACTAGGGGTCCCTCTCAATACACTTAAGATAACTAGCTCCGACTGTAGCGCCCTTAGCGGTGAACAATCTATTTTGCTGCCTGTTGAAGAGCGACAGCAGTTGTTTTCGGCTTTACACCGGTATGACCAGTTGAAAAATTTATATCATACGAGAAATTAAAACCGGTATACCGCCCAGCACTACAGTTTACCATGTTTACGCTAATATATTTCTAGCTACACCATTGCAGGCATCCAAATAAGAACCTAACGATTACTTTTAATTGATTAATCTAACAAGTGTTTTTTTTCCCCCATTCATTTCCAATCATTAAAATTGATTTCAAAGCAGGAGTAATATGCAGTTAAGATAATACACTGTTTTTGCATCGGTGTTTAAACAGTTAAAGCTTGCTGTGTTGTCTGTACAACTCTGGCTCTCAGCCTTTTGACTTGTCGTCCGACAAGTGTGCCGGTCGGAGGATCGCATCAGAAGTTCATCACTGGCAGTCAGACGGGTCTCTTTCACACTCGCTCTTCATTTCCAGCGCCGGTGCTTTCTTCAGCCAAGCTCGTTGTCAGAAATAAAATGTTGCTGTTATTTGTGAATCGCGTGAATCATCCGTGTTTTATTTCTCCGTTCGGAGGCTTCTGTAATGTCACTTTGGCTCTTTCCTTCTGTCAGTTTGTCTGCATGTATGCCTATGAGACATCCCTCCGCGGGGCAAACACACACACACACACACTCGGACTCTCAGAATCACATGCTCTTTGTTATTCCCATGGTTGAGTGTTCCTCCCCAGGCTGCGCACCCTCTCACTCAGCCAGAGCGGTGCTGAAAGATGTGCCTAAATTAGGACGTGTGACTTTTTAGCACCCCGATTCTTGCACTTTTCATATGTGCGCCGCGCTGAACTTCATTAGCAGCTTTTCTTTCTTTAAGAGGCTTACATTCCCATCAACACCTTGAGGTGCAGCGTGCGATTAAGCCGGGACGCGTGTCCTTTTGTCTGTGCGTTTTTTTGCACAAGCCTTTTGTTTTTCTTAAGTGAAAATATGAGTCTCCTGGAGAGTATTAGTGAATATTAAATTAGACTCTTATCCCACAGGCTAGAAGGAGAGTCAGTGGTCTGTTTGTTGATGTCAGGAAGTAGAAGGGAACTTTGGCATACATTTTCATACAACTCAGCTTGATTGTAACTGAACGTGGCTCTTAAAAAAATGATTCCATAAAGACAAAAACAAAAAGGAAATATAGTTAATTCTCAAATTTTTTTATTTACCTCAATGGCAGAGACAACCAGGCTTTTAGTTGAAATGTATATTAGACAGGCTTTTATTGCTAATTGCTATAAATATATGGCTATTGTTAATTCCCAATGCTTCCTTCATGTTTATCTGTTGTTTTGATGAATTCAGTAATATATTTCCGCAGTACTAATTCCATCACTATAAGTGTCATGTCTCCGTTTCTCTTCTCAGACCAATTGATTGCATCGCTTTCACTTTTCTATTCTTCTCAGTCAACGTTAAACTACACATTTCTCACATTCAAATATTCTAGCCTTCCAGTAGGTAGGCTTTTATAATGAAACAGACAGGAAGTGTTGACTTTCAACGACGGCACCTAAATGCCGATCGAGGAAAAAGTGAAAATATTGAAAAGTAAATTCAATGAAACAATTACAGTTGTGGGAAAAAGTGTTTGCCCCCTTCCTGATTTCTTATTTTTTTGCATGTTT
>NW_022280185.1:0-9337 GCF_004355925.1 Anarrhichthys ocellatus
ACACATATATACATATATATATATATATATATATATATATATATACAGAGATCAAACTAAGAGGTGGCCATCTTTGCAATAGTCTGTTGACTCTACGAGCTGAGAACTCGTTTTCATTTCTGTTAAAGAAAAAAGACAAAAGAAAACAAGAGGACATGTGAGAGAAGCTGTTTTTGGTTGAGTCTTTTAAAATATATATAAATATAAATGTACGTAAAACAACAGATGGAATAAATACGTCCAGGCAGGAAGAGATGTAATTTAACAAAGTAAAAGCACCAGGTCATGTCTATCCTGTTGTGATGCTGTTCAAAAGGTTCAAGTAAGTTCTTTTATTTTATGATTTTCATTTTAAAGAACGATCACTGTAACATAGATCATCATCTCTTTTATTGAACTGTGGTGGTTTGTAGAGAGAAGCTCCTGCTAGATGTTTCTATGAGAAACAGAAGGTGTGTGTGTGTGTGTGTCTCTCTCTTTTATTATCTATTTTCATAAATCCCTTGTATATATTTCTATCTCTTCCTCTCCACCCAGTGCCAGAATCATTACGGTGTGAATGAATGTAGTTCTAGTCTCAGCGACGCCACACACACACACACACACACACAACCTGTTACCGACAAGTAAAAGTCAGTGTAGAAAAAGGTTATTTCAATTTTATCTTTTTGTATATGGAATAAACAATAAATGCTGTCAAATCATTTTAATACAGACCTCCGCTGTGTTTTCCTTTCGATTGTCTCTATATGGCTCTTGTGAGGAATTTAAGTTTTAAAGTGCTCCTAATTATGGATATAATGTGATACAGTATATTTACTTGTAGGAGTCTGGTCATTTCATGCATTAAGTGTCTGTGAGAGGGGGAGGAATGTGCTGGAGCGGGGGTTGTGTGAAAGTGGCTGGCTGAGGTGTTAACATCAGGACAATGGGGCATCGGCCCAGGTGGGGCTTGTTGGACTTCAGCCAATCAATGAGCAGATCGATGAGCTGAGGAATGTAACTTTGGGGAGACAAAAGGTTTGAAGCTCTGGGGGATTTCAGATCTTCTGATGGCCACCCAGGAGGCAGACCAGCCTCCTGGGTGGCTCGGATTGGATCTCACTTTCATTTTATATATACGTTTGTTTTGTTATTGGTGGTGTGATTCGGTTTGTAACTGTCTGTATCTGTTTTTATGCTTCTTGGATAATAAATCCATTTGATTTTTACTTTAACCTGCTGTCGTGTTTTGGAGGCGATTGAGAGCACGTGGCTGCACATGGGAGGGGGGGCGATTTCTCCCTGTGTCCAGAAGTTATGGCCATAACACTCTCAACATGGCACCCTATGTTTCCGTCTTTCACCACCATGGTCAGTGTTTTTATGAGGGACAAAGCTAGTTAGCTATCTACTGGGAGATTTGTTTTTAGTGATGCTCTTGTTCGCCGTGATCTGGTGATCCATGGCCTGTGTTTTTTTCAGTTAGGACAGCTGTAAAGCAGAGGCATTATTACTGCAGTATTTATTATTATTAGGACCCGAGCACAGACAAAGTCAGAGCGAAGGACCTATTTTATTATTTTATTATTTTATTATAATATGTGGTCGTATATGTAACATGATGGGACGTACAACAGATCCTCTTAGAGTTATGTCATAAACCAGAGGTCACTAAGAGGTGGACCACGGTCCGGACCCAGACCCCATTGTATCTGGACCCTGGACCTAAAACTGATAATTAGAGAATTATTCAATTAAGACGGAGCGAAGTCACAAACAATCTAAGAGCCCAATACGATCAGAATCCTAACACATGAGCTCACAGAGAGGAGTAGAGCTGAAACAAGTGGTTCAATAACCACAGATCAAGTCCCTGCTCTCTGATAAAGATCATATCATCACTTCACACCTGAATGGACTGAATTTAAAGCTGCAGGACGATTTAGTGAAATACATTTTCCTCAGTACTTTATTTTAAGATAAACGTTTTTCAAACGTTTTCTGTGTATAATTTATTAAATTAAACAATAAAAAATAATTAAATTATTTAATTTATTAAATAACATTTATTTATTTATAATTTACTTTCTGTAAATTTATTAATTTTTTATTATTTATAATTCATCCAGTTAAATTTAAAATTCGACAATAAATATTGTTTAGATATTATTCAATTAAACTTTATTTATTTGATTAAACATACAGACGTTAATACAACTGATAATACGTCAATATATATGGAAGTAAATCATAGAACACGTTAAACATTAATGTTCTGGACCTTAATGAGGAAACTAAAGCTCGTTAATCTTTAATCCTCTGATCTAAACCTCCAGCTCTGTGTTTCTCACTCTGTCCTCTAGAGGTCACTGTCGAGCCTCAAACACATTCAACTTCATGAAGAAACAAAGATTCTCTCACTTTATTCATTTAGTTATTCATGTCATTACTCCTCAAATAAACTGAGAGAACATGTGGTGAAAATAAAGATATTTGTTTTCATCAGACGCTTCAGTTCTATTATAAGAGAAACAAAAGAAAAGATCAAACAAGTGGAACCTTCAATGAACAAGAGAAGCACACACACACTCACACACACACACACACACACTCTCTCTCTCTCACACACACACATGGTGCACCCCCCCCTGAGACAATAGATTGATCTGAATGGAGAATTAAAGGAGCAGACAGCTGTTTCGACAGGATTTAACCCTTTACATCCCTCTCAGTAAAGGTTGATCTCTGATCACTGATCACTGATTATTGATTATTGATGAATTGCAGATATTTAGAGATGAAACTTTAACTCTCCCGGCTGAATCATTTCTAATGACATCAGAACAAAAAGTTTAAATATTTACGTTTTAATATTTAGGATTTAAATGAAACATGTGAAGAAGTAAACTTTAATCACAAAGTCAGGTAAACAACAGCAACAGCATTCCAGAGACAGGTTTCACAATCCATCCTTTAGAGAGGAAGAAGAACCCCCCCCCCCCCCAACCAAATTAAATGGTTCAGTCCACCCCCACCCCCCACCCCCTCTTATTGAGCTGAATGAATGAGAAAGTCTCTGCAGCAACACATTCCTCTTCACTACATTGATTCTGCAGCTAACAAGAGAAGACCAGTTAGAAAGAGTCTGAGACCAGTTAGAAAGAGTCTGAGACCAGTTAGAATCAGTCTGAGACCAGTTAGAAAGAGTCTGAGACCAGTTAGAATCAGTCTGAGACCAGTTAGAATCAGTCTGAGACCAGTTAGAATCAGTCTGAGACCAGTTAGAATCAGTCTGAGACCAGTTAGAATCAGAGATGAAGTTGTTGCTTTTGTTGCTGCTGATGGAGACTGAAGCTCAACAGAGAGGTGAGACAGTTTATATTTACTCTACTGTAACTTCTACTGAGTTCTATGAGTTAGTTTTGTGATCTGTTAGCTCCATAAGCTGGTTAGCTCTGTTAGCTCTGTTAGCTCTGTTAGCTGTTAGCTCCAAGTGGGTCAGAGTTGAGGTTATTTAAAATTTGAGTGGCTGATATTTTAAAATAAATGTGAAGCAGATTTCATCCAGTTTGTGTCATTTTGGATTAATTTACATTTTTAATTTGACAGAATGAATGACATAAAATAATGAAATGTGTTGTTGTGTAACAACAATGTCAGCAGTCTGTCTGTGTGTAGTGAGTGAGACACACAGAGACAGACAGGTTGTAGTGAATCCTTGAGTCTGTCTGTGTGTAGTGAGTGAGACACATGGAGAGACAGACAGGTTGTGGTGAGACACGATGACCCTGACTTTATGTGTTGAGTCTATTGTTCTTCTGATGATTTCAGTTGAAATGTTTCAGCCTTCGTTACTTTAAGCTTTTGCTGCTGGTTTCTACTGCAGTAAAGTGTTTGTACTGCAGTAAAGTCTGTTTCTACTACAGTAGAGTCTGTATTTACTACAGTAGAGTGTGTATATACTACAGTAAAGTGTGTATTTACTACAGTAGAGTGTGTATTTACTGCAGTAGAGTCTGTTTCTACTACAGTAGAGTGTGTATTTACTGCAGTAGTGTGTATTTACCACAGTAGAGTGTGTATTTACTGCAGTAGAGTGTGTATTTACCACAGTAGAGTGTGTATTTACCACAGTAGTGTGTATTTACTGCAGTAGAGTGTGTATTTACCACAGTAGAGTGTGTATTTACCGCAGTAGTGTGTATTTACTGCAGTAGAGTGTGTATTTACCACAGTAGAGTGTGTATTTACCACAGTAGAGTCTGTTTCTAATGCAGTAGAGTGTGTATTTACCGCAGTAGAGTGTGTATTTACTATAGTAGAGTGTGTATTTACTGCAGTAGAGTGTGTATTTACTGCAGTACAGTGTGTATTTACCGCAGTAGAGTCTGTTTCTAATGCAGTATAGTGTGTATTTACCACAGTAGAGTCTGTTTGTAATGCAGTATAGTGTGTATTTACCACAGTAGAGTCTGTTTGTAATGCAGTATAGTGTGTATTTACCACAGTAGAGTCTGTTTGTAATGCAGTATAGTGTGTATTTACCACAGTAGAGTCTGTTTCTAATGCAGTAGAGTGTGTATTTACTGCAGTAGAGTGTGTATTTACCACAGTAGAGGGTGTTTCTGTGTCTTTAACCTGTATAACGTCTTAGTTGGAGGTTTGTGTTCATCAGTTGATCAGTTGATCAACATATTGATGAAGATCTTCAGACAGACTGTGTGTCCTACTGGGAAACAACCTGTGTGTGTGTGTGTGTGTGTGTGTGTGTGTGTGTGTGTGTAATTACTGTTAACAATCACACTCTGCCCTCTTCCTCTCTACCCCCTAAATTACCCCCCAGTTACAAAAACCCTAAAACCCCCCACAAGGCCTGATCTCTTTGTGTGTGTGTGTTGGTGGGGGATGGGTCAGAGGTCAATCTGAACATCAACACACTGACTCAACACATTCCATTACACACACACCTCCATGTTAATTTCTGTTGTGTGTGATCAGCTGTGGAGGTGTGATAACATCAATGGGGTGGTCTCTCTCACACACACACACACACACACACACACACACACACACACACATAGTTTGTTGTGGGAACACACAGACCTTCAGACCTCGTCTGCATGAAGACGTCTGTGTGAGGCGTCAACATTGTCCAGGTGTTTGTGAACAAATGACTCTTCAGTGGAGGCGTTGGACTCCCTCTGCTGGACAGAGACGGTACCTGTCCTCAGTTTGTTAAATCAGAGACACCATGGATGTCAAATGGCAAATAGATAAATCATTTAGAAAGTCCTGAAGATTGAAGATGTTTATTCAGTGTGACTTTGTAGCACAAAGGTACTGCCTGTGCAAAAGCACACTGACTATAAACCTGCAGGCTTATTTCTTCCGTGCAAAAAGTTTGGCGCACTTCTCCTCACACAGCGTTGCCAACACCTGCGCAAAAAATACATAAAAACGTGCGGCCTGATCGGGAATCATGTGCTATGACTTTTCTCAGAGATTCGCCCAGCGGTTTTCCCGAAGATCCCGAAAAACTGAGCAAAATTTCTCCATTCACTTGAATTGGGTTTCGGGGCCCATATTGACGAGCCATACTTTAACGTAGAAAAATGATTCAAAGTTTAAAACATAGACAAAACGCTGCACTTTATTGAGCCAAATGGACATTTTGATAGCTAGCACAGTTTTCATGAAGTCACAGATTAAGTTTCAGGAATATTTTGGGTCCGTTTTTTAGATTTTATAATGGGTGTGTATTGCACGGAACGTTCAGTCCTAGAGTGATGACATCACCGTCAGAGTGGAGCAGAGCAGATAGCAGTCTGTTCAGGATGCTAACAGTTAGCTGTGTGTTCCAGGTCTGTTCAGGGTGCTAACAGTTAGCTGTGTGTTCCAGGTCTGTTCAGGGTGCTAACGGTTAGCTGTGTATTCCAGGTCTGTTCCCAGCCATCTTGAACTTGGCCAGTAACGCAGTGATCAGCAGTAACGCCACGTGTGGAGATCCCGGGCCTGAAGTTTACTGTAAACTGGTGGAACACGTTCCAGGACGACAGATCAAGAACCCACACTGCCTGAGATGTGACTCCAACTCCGTCCTGACCAAAGGTACAGAACCAGAACGACAGAAGGACCAGTCTGGTGTTTTTATTTGATCAAATCTCGGATTCAAATGAAAATCATTACAGACACAACAACACAGATATTAGTGCGTCTCTAAATGATGTCCGGCTCCCTGCTACAACCCAAATGGTTGAAGACGAAAAGCTTAAAAAACATGAATATATTGGTAAATTTGTCTCAGTAATCTCCTCAAACAACTTATAATTTTGGTTTTATCAAACAAACAGTAGGAAATAGTCACATTGTTGGGGACTATTTCCAATGGAGGATGAATACACATTTCACGGGCAAAAAGGAGGATGGAGCTAGGTAGCTAATTAGCTGCGTAGCCGGGTAGCTAGGTAGCTAGTTAGCTGAGTAGTTAGTTAGCTAGGTAGCTGGATAGATGGGTCGCTAGGTAACTGGGTAGCTAATTAGCTTGGTAGCTAGTTAGCTAGGTAGCTTCATATGGCTGCAGCAGGATGCTGTATCCGGTTGAACCTGTAACTGTTACAGGTTCTATCCAGAGAGGTAGTGGAGGTGAGTGGAAATACTGACGATTTTTGTGTTGTTCAGAACGTCATCCGATCACAAACGCCATCGATGGGACGAATCACTGGTGGCAGAGTCCGAGTATCAAGAACGGACGTCAGTTTCACTGGATCACAATAACGCTGGACCTCAAACAGGTAATAACACACCTAAATACACACACACACACACACACACACACACACACACAAAACAGACAGCTACCTCTCACTGAGTTACGGATATATGTAACTGCTGCTCTGTTATTGTAACCCCTGATCTCTGATTGTAACCCCTGCTCTCTGATTGTAACCCCTGCTCTCTGATTGTAACCCCTGCTCTCTGATTGTAACCCCTGCTCTCTGATTGTAACCCCTGCTCTCTGATTGTATTGCATTTATTTTCAGATCTTTCAGGTCGCTTACATCATCATCAAGGCAGCTAACTCTCCTCGACCAGGTGAGACAGTCTGTCTGTCTGTCTGTCTGTCTGACTGTCTCTGTCTGTCTGTCTCTCTCTCTGTCTGACCTGTCTGTCTGTCTGACCTGTCTTGCTCCTTCAGGTAACTGGATCCTGGAGCGCTCTCTGGACGGTGTGACCTTTGACCCCTGGCAGTTCTACGCCATCAGTGACTCTGAGTGTTTGTCTCGTTACAACATGACGCCGAGACTCGGTCCTCCGACCTACAAGAGCGACACAGAGGTTATCTGCACGTCTTACTACTCCAGACTGAACCCTCTGGAGCATGGAGAGGTGAGACAGGCTGTCTGTCTGGACGTCCTTCACTGACCCGTCTCTCTCTCTGACCTGTCTCTGTCTGTAACTGTCTCTCTCTCTGACCTGTCTCTCTCTCTGACCCGTCTCTCTCTGAACCCGTCTCTGTCTGTACCTGTCTCTCTTTGTACCCGTCTCTGTCTGTACCTGTCTCCCTCTGTACCTGTCTCTCTTTGTTCTTTGTACCCGTCTCTCTCTGTACCCGTCTCCCTCTGTACCTGTCTCCCTCTGTACCTGTCTCTCTTTGTACCCGTCTCTCTTTGTACCTGTCTCCCTCTGTACCTGTCTCTCTTTGTACCCGTCTCTCTCTGTACCCGTCTCTCTCTGTACCTGTCTCTGTCTGTACCTGTCTCTCTCTCTCTGTACCTGTCTCCCTCTGTACCTGTCTCTCTCTCTGTACCTGTCTCTCTGTCCCAGATTCACACCTCACTGATTAACAGCCGACCCGGAGCCGATGATTTGACCTCTGAACTCTTGAACTTCACGTCGGCTCGTTTCATCCGACTGAAGCTTCAGCGAATCAGAACGCTCAACGCCGACCTGATGACGCTGAGTGCCCGCGACCCCCGAGAGATCGACCCCATCGTCACCAGGAGGGTGAGACAGGCTGCTAGAGAGAGACAGCTGTGGATGAGCTGTGTGGTCACATTTAATAAAACAGGTCGTTGCTTAATGCTTCACCGTGTTCATGTTTTGTCTCTCAGTATTATTACTCCATCAAAGACATCTCTGTGGGGGGGATGTGTATCTGTTATGGCCACGCCCAGAGCTGCCCGCTGGACCAAGTTACCAAGGTAACCTGTCTTCACCTGCTCACCTCTACACCCGTTTACCTGTACATCTCCTCCACTGTTTACCTGAACACCTGAACGCCTCTTCACCTATTTAATTTAATTCTTTAAATTTTAAATTTCATATACTTTATTCATCCCGCAAGGGGAAATCGTTCTCTCATTTGACCCACCCTGTATAAAGGGAGAAGCAGGGGGAGCGGTTAGGGGAGTGGTTAGGGGTTTAGTGTCTTGCTCAGGGACACTTCGGCGCAGCACACGTAGTAACCGAGGATCGAACTGCCAACCTTTGCGGTTACCGGACAACCCTCTCTTCCCCATGAGCCACGGTCACCCCATTTACCTGCTTAGTGTTGTAAACCAGAGGTCTTCAACAGGGGGTCCGTGACCCCTAGGGGGTTATAGAAACATGAATATATGAACCTGTGTATTATTTGAATAGCTTAGTATTGAATGCACAGTAAAGAGGTATGTTTATACATGGCATGAGGCCCATTTAATATAAAACACAATGTTATACATTATATATAGTCGGGGGTCCCTGCTCCATCTCTATCAGTTTGGGGTCCTTGGCCTGAAAGACGTTGAAGACCCCTGATATAACCACTACCTTCAACCTGTGTGTGTGTTTGTGTGTGTGTGTGTGTGTGTGTGTGTGTGTGTGTGTGTGTGTGAACAGAAGCTGCAGTGTGTGTGTGAACACAACACCTGTGGAGAGAGCTGTGACCACTGTTGCCCCGGTTACCACCAGCAGCCATGGCAACCTGGGACCGTCTCCGAGGGAAACACCTGTGAAGGTAAGAAGCACGGAGTGGACAGAAAAATAGAAACACCTTTAAACACACTGATTGTGGGTCAACCTCTTTCAAAACACCTGTCTGTCTGTCTGTCTCTACTCGTCTGTCTCTGTCTGTCTGTCGCTACCTGTCTCTCTCTCTCTACCTGTCTGTCTCCCAGAGTGTAACTGTCACAACAAAGCTGTGGACTGTTTCTACAATCAGACCGTCTCTGGACTCTTTTTGAGTTTAAACACTCGCGGCATTCGTGAAGGGGGCGGAGTCTGTATCACCTGTCAACAAAACACCGCCGGCATCAACTGTGAGACCTGCAGCGCCGGATACTACAGACCTGCTGAGGTACTGACAAATACTGCATAT